>NW_027636691.1:0-22518 GCF_947650265.1 Symphodus melops | reverse complement strand
CTTCCTAAACCACCTTCACTTCCTAAACCACCCTAACCTCCTAAACCACCTTCACTTCCTAAACCACCTTCACCTAACAAACCACCTTCACTTCCTAAACCACCTTCACTTCCTAAACCACCTTCACTTCCCAAACCACCTTCACTTCCTAAACCACCTTCACCTCCTAAACCACCTTCACCTCCTAAACCACCTTCACCTCCTAAACCACCTTCACCTCCTAAACCACCTTCACCTAACAAACCACCTTCACTTCCTAAACCACCTTCACTTCCTAAACCACCTTCACTTCCTAAACCACCTTCACCTAACAAACCACCTTCACCTAACAAACCACCTTCACCTCCTAAACCACCTTCACTTCCTAAACCACCTTCACCTCCTAAACCACCTTCACTTCCTAAACCATCTTCACTTCCTAAACCACCTTCACTTCCTAAACCACCTTTACTTCCTAAACCACCTTCACCTCCTAAACCACCTTCACTTCCTAAACCACCTTCACTTCCTAAACCACCTTCACTTCCTAAACCATCTTCACTTCCTAAACCACCTTCACCTCCTAAACCACCTTCACCTCCTAAACCACCTTCACTTCCTAAACCACCTTCACTTCCTAAACCACCTTCACCTCCTAAACCACCTTCACCTAACAAACCACCTTCACTTCCTAAACCACCTTCACTTCCTAAACCACCTTCACTTCCTAAACCACCTTCACTTCCTAAACCACCTTCACTTCCTAAACCACCTTCACCTAACAAACCACCTTCACCTAACAAACCACCTTCACCTCCTAAACCACCTTCACTTCCTAAACCACCTTCACTTCCTAAACCACCTTCACTTCCTAAACCACCTTCACCTCCTAAACCACCTTCACTTCCTAAACCACCTTCACCTCCTAAACCACCTTCACCTCCTAAACCACCTTCACCTAACAAACCACCTTCACTTCCTAAACCACCTTCACTTCCTAAACCACCTTCACTTCCTAAACCACCTTCACTTCCTAAACCACCTTCACTTCCTAAACCACCTTCACTTCCTAAACCACCTTCACTTCCTAAACCATCTTCACTTCCTAAACCACCTTCACCTCCTAAACCACCTTCACTTCCTAAACCACCTTCACTTCCTAAACCACCTTCACTTCCTAAACCACCTTCACCTAACAAACCACCTTCACTTCCTAAACCATCTTCACTTCCTAAACCATCTTCACACTCTTACATCAGTTATTTTTCTCGTCCTCTGTCCAATGAAGAGCAGCAAAGACTAAAATATTGTTTCAATTAATTGCTGCATAAAGTCTTGAATTTAATTAAAAAAAACAAAAAAACATTGAACTTCAGTTGTTTACAGAAAAGACAAAATAAAGCAACAATAATAAATAAAAGACAGGAGAAGATGTCATTAGAAATAAAGAGTAGTGAAGTGTCTTTGAGTGCCTTTTCTTTCAACTTAAGAACTTCCAATGGAAAAAAAAACTTACTGACCGTATCATGAAACGGCACAAAGATCGTAAAACAGGACCATGAGATTAACAACAGGAAGTGAGAAAGTGTTTAGCACTCTATTTAAAACGCAGCCTTTGAATATCGTTACATCGTCTAATCATCAAATAGTTCACCCATCCAGGGGGCAGCAGAGACACCCAGACTTCCCTCACCCCAGACACCTCCTCCAGCTCTTCTGGTGGGACCCCGAGGCGTTCCCAAGCCAGCCGAGAGACATAGTCTCTCCAGCGTGTCCTGGGTCGACCCCGAGGCCTCCTCCCAGAGGGACATGCCCGGAACACCTCCCTAGGGAGGCGTCCAGGGGGCATCCGAACCAGATGCCTGAACCACCTCAACTGACTCCTCTCGATGTGGAGGAGTAACGGCTCTACTCCGAGCTCCTCCCTGGTGACCGAGCTCCTCCCCCTATCTCTAAGGGTGCGCCCAGCCACCCTACGGAGGAAGCCCATTTCAGCCGCTTGTATCCGCGATCTCGTTCTTTCGGTCATGACCCAAAGCTCATGACCATAGGTGACTGCGGACGCTGCACCAATCCGCCTGTCGATCTCACAGTCCATCCTCCCCCCACTCATGACCAAAACCCTGAGATACTTAAAGTCCTCCACCTGGGGCAAAGACTCCCCACTGACCCGAAGAGGGGAAACAACCTTTAAATTAAACTCAAAAAATAAATTCACCCTCCAGTTTGATGATTAATCATCTTTTTATTAAATCTCAGATTAAGACTTTAAGAACAACTGTGTGTGTGTGTGTGTGTGTGTGTGTGTGTGTGTGTGTGTGTGTGTGTGTGTGTGTGTGTGTGTGTGTGTGTGTGTGTGTGTGTGTGTGTGTGTGTGTGTGTGTGTGTGTGTGTGTGTGTGTGTGTGTGAGGGCTGTGGATGATGAGTCACCAGCAGAGGAGGCGGTATTTTGTAGGGTGTTATGAATAAACTCTCACTCACAGATCTGAGAGGATTCACCAGATGACTAACACCCTGCTGATGGCGGCAGAGTTAATCTGACCTCTTTCAGCAGCAGATCCCTCACTTTAATGAACAACAACAACAATACAACTGATGATCGTTCTAATAAGCAGTTTTACCGCCTCTATTTATATTAATGTGTTTGCAACATTTAAAATACAGCAGAGGCTCATGAACCCCCCCCCCCCCCCCCGTCCACTCCCTAAAGCATTTATCCTTAGAGCGTCTGCTCACCTTTGACTCTTTGTAAACTTTATAATTTCACACATGAATTGTTTCTCGAGTCGACGAGGAAACGCTGCTTCACCTCAGTCTGCAGACTGGTCAATCCTTCATTCGTGTGTAAATACTGACATCTGGTGGCTGACTGCAGTCCTGCATCTCTAAACTTCAATTTCTAACAAATAAATTACCATCAACAGACTGCTCTTCTTTACTCCCCCTTTTTCTGCCTCTCTTCTTCTGCCACTATCTTTTTATGTTCTTCTCTCTTCTGTCCATGTTTTCCTCTTTCTCTTTCTTCATTGTTTCCTCCTCCTCCTCTCCTTTCCTTCTCTCTGTCCTTGTCTCTCCTCCATTGTTCCTGTCTGTCTCTCAGAGAGGAGGAAGATGACGACATCGCCCATCAGTTCTGTTGCCCTGCCTCCGAGTGCAGTAGCCCATCTTCTAGGTAACCAGGGGCGATGTGAGCAGCTCCTCCACCTGCCCCGCCCGACTCTTGCCTGGCAAATTGGCGGGATTGATTATGAACACATTCTCCTTCCATGGCTGCCTGTGTTTCTCTTTTTATTTCCTTTATCACAAAACATCCAGAAAACTGTTGTTCAAACCTTGGAAGTTTCAAATTAAACCAAACAAGAGGAGGGAATCTAAAATTGTTCAGACTCAAAAACTTTCAAAGAAAATAAAGAAACTGGCTTTGCACTTCTGCTGCTGATCCATTAGTTTGTCTTTGCTGTTAAGCTGAAGTTACATTTTCATAAAGAGCTGGGCCTGTTTGGGGCAGAGAAGGTTGCTCTGCAGCTTTAAACCTTCAGGATAAAATATTACATCTGTCCAGCAGCCTGACCCACCTGGAGACATCCACAGGATGCAGTGACTCAGCTGAACATCAGCCATGACCTTGCTTTTTTCTGCAAAATGCAAACACGCCAGACTGTCTGACCTCATCTCTCCCCACATCTCCTAGTGTGGGTCTGACTTAAACAGTTTATCCTCCTGGTCGAGCATGAAGCCATGATCCCGCTGTGTCCTGACCATGTTGTGCACTGAGCTGGAGGGAGACAGAGTCAGACATGATAGCAGCAAAAAACCTGCAGGTTAGCACCGGAGGGGCTGCGATTGTCTTGACTCTGTCTCAGGGCTCTGGTGTGTCACAGCTTGGCTTCTCCCTGTCTCCCTGCAGCTCTTCATGAACTGTTGGAGCTGCTGCAAAAACAGAAGTCTCTTTCTGGTCGGCTGGTAACAAAGCCCCCAAATGTTCAGCAAATGCATATAATTTTGCCTCCTGTCTGCTCCTCTCTGTCTTCTTTTGAAGTCATTATCAGCCCTTCATTCTGCAACAAGAGTTCTCCTTCACTCATTTTCTGATTTCAAAAATGTATTGCATCCAGCAGAAAGCTCCAGGGAGTGTTAGCATGAGTTAGTGACAGGAGGGAAAGTAATACTGACTGTCTCCCAGATTCCTCCTAGTCGGTAGTCTGCTGCATGTAGTCTGCATCCTGTAGCCTGTACTCTGTGGTCTGCAGCCTGTAGTCTGTAGTCTCCAGTCTGTAGCCTGTACTTTGTAGTCTGTATTCTTCAGTCTGCTGTCGGCACTCTGTAGTCTGCAGTCTGCAGCCTTTAGTTTGTAGTCTCAAGTCTGTAGCCTGTACTCTGTAGTCTGCAGTCTGTATTCTCCCGTCTGCAGCCTGTAGTCTGTAGTCTGCTGCCTGTAGTCTGTAGTCTGCTGCCTGTAGTCTGCTGTCTGCAGTCTGCTGCCTGTAGTCTGCAGTCTGCTGCCTGTAGTCTGCAGTCTGCTGCCTGTAGTCTGCAGTCTGCTGTCTGCAGTCTGCTGTCTGTAGTCTGCAGTCTGCTGCCTGTAGTCTGCAGTCTGCTGTCTGCAGTCTGCAGTCTGCAGTCTGTAGTCTGCAGTCTGCAGTCTGCTGCCTGTAGTCTGCAGTCTGCTGCCTGCTGTCTGTAGTCTGCAGTCTGCTGTCTGCAGTCTGCTGTCTGTAGTCTGCTGTCTGCAGTCTGCTGCCTGTAGTCTGCAGTCTGCTGCCTGCTGTCTGTAGTCTGCAGTCTGCTGTCTGTAGTCTGCTGTCTGCAGTCTGCTGTCTGTAGTCTGCTGTCTGTAGTCTGCTGTCTGCAGTCTGCTGCCTGCAGTCTGCAGTCTGTAGTCTGCTGTCTGTAGTCTGTAGTCTGCTGTCTGTAGTCTGTAGTCTGCTGTCTGTAGTCTGTAGTCTGCTGCCTGCAGTCTGCTGCCTGCAGTCTGCAGTCTGCAGCCTGTAGTCTGCTGTCTGTAGTCTGCTGTCTGTAGTCTGCTGTCTATAGTCTGCTGTCTGTAGTCTGCTGTCTGTAGTCTGCTGTCTGTAGTCTGCAGTCTGTAGTCTGCTGTCTGCAGTCTGCTGTCTGTAGTCTGCAGTCTGTAGTCTGCTGTCTGCAGTCTGCTGTCTGTAGTCTGCTGTCTGTAGTCTGCTGTCTGTAGTCTGCTGTCTGTAGTCTGCAGTCTGTAGTCTGCTGTCTGCAGTCTGCTGTCTGCAGTCTGCTGCCTGCAGTCTGCAGTCTGCAGCCTGTAGTCTGCTGCCTGCAGTCTGCAGTCTGCAGCCTGTAGTCTGCTGTCTGTAGTCTGCAGTCTGTAGTCTGCTGTCTGCAGTCTGCTGTCTGCAGTCTGCTGTCTGTAGTCTGCAGTCTGCTGTCTGTAGTCTGCTGTCTGTAGTCTGCTGTCTGTAGTCTGCTGTCTGCAGTCTGCTGTCTGCAGTCTGCTGTCTGCAGTCTGCTGTCTGTAGTCTGCTGTCTGCAGTCTGCTGTCTGCAGTCTGCAGCCTGTAGTCTGCTGTCTGCAGTCTGCTGCCTGCAGCCTGTAGTCTGCTGTCTGCAGTCTGCTGCCTGTAGTCTGCTGTCTGCAGTCTGCTGTCTGCTGTCTGTAGTCTGCTGTCTGTAGTCTGCTGTCTGTAGTCTGCTGTCTGTAGTCTGCTGTCTGTAGTCTGCTGTCTGCAGTCTGCTGTCTGCAGTCTGCTGTCTGCAGTCTGCTGTCTGCAGTCTGCTGTCTGCTGCCTGCAGTCTGCAGCCTGCTGCCTGTAGTCTGCTGTCTGCAGTCTGCTGTCTGTAGTCTGCTGCCTGCAGTCTGCAGTCTGTAGTCTGCTGTCTGTAGTCTGCAGTCTGCAGTCTGCTGTCTGTAGTCTGCTGTCTGTAGTCTGCTGTCTGTAGTCTGCTGTCTGTAGTCTGCAGTCTGTAGTCTGCTGTCTGCAGTCTGCTGTCTGCAGTCTGCTGCCTGCAGTCTGCAGTCTGCAGCCTGTAGTCTGCTGTCTGCAGTCTGCTGCCTGCAGCCTGTAGTCTGCTGTCTGCAGTCTGCTGCCTGTAGTCTGCTGTCTGCAGTCTGCTGTCTGTAGTCTGCAGTCTGCAGTCTGCAGTCTGCTGTCTGTAGTCTGCTGTCTGTAGTCTGCTGTCTGTAGTCTGCAGTCTGTAGTCTGCTGTCTGTAGTCTGCTGTCTGCAGTCTGCTGTCTGTAGTCTGCTGTCTGTAGTCTGCTGTCTGCAGTCTGTAGTCTGCAGTCTGCTGTCTGTAGTCTGCTGTCTGTAGTCTGCTGTCTGCAGTCTGCAGTCTGCAGTCTGCTGTCTGTAGTCTGCTGTCTGTAGTCTGCTGTCTGCAGTCTGCAGTCTGCAGTCTGCTGTCTGTAGTCTGCTGTCTGCAGTCTGTAGTCTGCAGTCTGCAGTCTGCAGTCTGCAGCCTGCTGCCTGTAGTCTGCTGTCTGTAGTCTGCAGTCTGCTGTCTGTAGTCTGCTGTCTGCTGTCTGCTGTCTGTAGTCTGCTGTCAGCTCTCATGCTACAGCCTGTAGCTTGTAGCGTGTAGTTTGTAGCTTGGCAGTAGTCTGGCTGTGACATGCAAGCTTCAGGCTACAGATTCCTGCTCAGCAGAAAAATGTCTCTTAAGAAGGAGCTCAGCTCAAAGAGAGAGAGGAAAAACTTATTAAGTTCTTCCCCCTGTTTAGAGTTTCAGGGAGAACCCTTGTGCAGAACATGTATAGTGCGCACACACACACACACACACACACACATACAGCAGCTGTGAGAGTCCTCAGAGTGGTAACACTGCAGTAATTAGTTTAGGGAGATAGTTTAACAGTCATACATCTGGATTAAGATAACATGAATTTATTTAATGTATTTGGTGGTTCGTTAATGTGATAAGACAAGAAAGCCGGAAACACACGCATGCAGACCCCATGGTGTAAATGAGAAGTTCAGTCCATAAATGCAGAAAGAGAAGGTGAGCTTGAAGAAGCATTTACGTTGACCCTTCAGAGACTCTGTTTGTCTCCCTTAACAGTGAGGAGAACCGGTGTTTACATGTCTACAAGGTAACACGTGTAAATATGTGATCTCTTAATGATGACATAGTTGAGAAGAAGGAACACAAAGAGCTGCTGGAATCTAAAGCTTCATTCACAGGTTCACAGCTGCAGTGACTTTATATCACCCTGAACTTGAAATAACTTTGAATCCATAAAACAAAAAGAATCAGTCCGCCTCTGAATTCATTCATCTGACAGACCCTGGTGTTGGTTTCTCCTCGTCTTTCAAATAAGTCCCTTAAAAAAGAGGAAGCAGCTGAAATAAAGCTTCTTTGACACGCTCGTTTTTTAGTGGTTCAACTTTGATCAAGTTCTTTAGTGTTATTTCATCCTGTGAATATCTACTCGGACTCTCTCCCTATGTCTGCAGGTTGTTTACACATTGTTTGTAGATGAGAGAGAGGAGGATGACCTGCAGTAAAGGGCCAGGGTCAGATTCTAACCCAGGACCGCTGTGACAAAGACTAAAGCCTCTGTACAGGGGGCATGATGTAACCACGGACTCTCTGACGCCACAGACAAACCAATCCAAATGTAATGTAATCGTCATTTCCAAGTGCAGGGAGATAAAAGGTCAGATTGTTGTCGTGCCATTGTTGGTATATAAATTTAAATTATTAATGTCATTATGATAATTGATCATTTTTAGTATCAGGATATGAAGTTGTAGTTTATAAGAAATGGTGTGTGTAGATATTTTCTGATATGAAACCTTTAAAGATTAACTTCATTTGTCTTCAGACTTCAGTCTCTGTTTCTGAAAGTCTCTAACTTTGACTCAACAGAAAGTCTGATGTCAATCAATCAATCTTTATTAATATAGCATCAGTTCATAACAGGTGTTATCTGGAGACACTTTACATAAAGCAGGTAAAGGAGCGTCCTGTTTGTCTGTTAACATTAACAAAGAGCAGGTAAACATGCTCTTCGTTATGTTTACATAAAGCAGGTGATGTAAGAGTATTGTTACTTTAAAATAATATAACTCAAGTCAAAGTAAAAAGTAGTCATCTAAATAATTACTTGAGTAGGAAAGTAAAAAAAATACTGAAGTACTGAGTAACTTCTGATTCATTGTTTCAATAATCTGAGCATTAATATAATCAAATAGACAAAAAGATAAAATAGCAATATGACAATTCTTTAACTAAAACAATAAAGAATTACATTTCTACATAACTAAAATAGCATAACATAAAACAAGTATAGGAAACATTGGAAGCATTGGAAACAGCTAACACAAAAGTTCCCCTGGATTAGAGGAACAAGGCGCTCGGTGTCCAGAAACTCTGCATGTGTGCACCTTGGTAGAGAGTGGGGGGGTTACAGTGGTTTATGCTGGTGTCTGTCAGAGAGGTATGAATTGAGCCAGGAGAGAAAATGTAATGAACTCAAAGAAATGAAGTCTTTATCAGTTGAAGTTTTAATGATGAATTAATGACAGATCCTGACAGAGGGGAGGTGTCTCTTGTGTTTTTTTTTCTCAGACTCAGATCCTTCATTCCTGCTGTTTTTGTCTGTATTTATAAACCTCATTTAAAAAAGTATGAATTGTCTTCTGATCCCAGATCATGTGACTTACCTGAAAGTGGATATTTCACCGAGTATACTGAGGGGTGTTCCAACTGAAAGGTGTTGCTGGCATTGAATTAATATTGAGAACGTAATTCAAATAAAACGATCAAATATTTTCAGAGGTGTTCGATCGATCCAGATGCCTCCGACACCTGAAAGGCCCTGTGTACATTCAGTCAGTTATTATTACTGTTATCATTGTTATGATGATGATGATCACATTCTACTTCTCTTTAAACCTCAGCAGGTTTCAGTTGAAACACTTGAGGAGGTTGAGGCTAACTTTATCAGCGTCATGTTTCAGCTGGTGACCGTCATCATGGTCAGACACCACAAAGTGAAACCTGTTTTTTTAAAGTTGTTTTTAAACACTAAGGTGAGAGCATTACCTGCAGAACCTTATTATCTCTGAGTTTCCTGATGTCACACACATCCTTTTATATATATTTTATATATATATCGAACCCAACATGTTATCTCGAGCTTCATGAACAAAGAAAGGTCAACTGTGTTTGGTATAAAAAGATCATTTCCTTTTTATTTGATTCATTTAACGTTGTTAAATCCTGTTTCATGCCTCCCTTCAGTTTAGCTACATGTTGCATATGATGAAGAAGGTCAGAGTTCAAAGGGACATTATTGATTAGGATTTTGTCAATTAAGGATCCTCTGACCGGTCTGTCTTTTAAAAGCAACTGTGGTGTCTAAATCAGCGGAGATCTTTCTGTTCCATGGTCTCTCTCTCCAACACTTCAGATAGAGAGACTTTAATACAAACCATTCCCATCACTCCCAGCAGGAGGACAGGTGTCCTTCACTGTGTTCCTTTATACCCATCACTCCCAGCAGGAGGACAGGTGTCCTTCACGGTGTTCCTTTATACCCATCACTCCCAGCAGGAGGACAGGTGTCCTTCACTGTGTTCCTTTATACCCATCACTCCCAGCAGGAGGACAGGTGTCCTTCACGGTGTTCCTTTATACCCATCACTCCCAGCAGGAGGACAGGTGTCCTTCACGGTGTTCCTTTATACCCATCACTCCCAGCAGGAGGACAGGTGTCCTTCACGGTGTTCCTTTATACCCATCACTCCCAGCAGGAGGACAGGTGTCCTTCACGGTGTTCCTTTATACCCATCACTCCCAGCAGGAGGACAGGTGTCCTTCACGGTGTTCCTTTATACCCATCACTCCCAGCAGGAGGACAGGTGTCCTTCACGGGGTTCCTTTATACCCATCACTCCCAGCAGGAGGACAGGTGTCCTTCACGGTGTTCCTTTATACCCATCACTCCCAGCAGGAGGACAGGTGTCCTTCACGGTGTTCCTTTATACCCATCACTCCCAGCAGGAGGACAGGTGTCCTTCACGGTGTTCCTTTATACCCATCACTCCCAGCAGGAGGACAGGTGTCCTTCACGGTGTTCCTTTATACCCATCACTCCCAGCAGGAGGACAGGTGTCCTTCACGGTGTTCCTTTATACCCATCACTCCCAGCAGGAGGACAGGTGTCCTTCACGGTGTTCCTTTATACCCATCACTCCCAGCAGGAGGACAGGTGTCCTTCACGGGGTTCCTTTATACCCATCACTCCCAGCAGGAGGACAGGTGTCCTTCACGGTGTTCCTTTATACCCATCACTCCCAGCAGGAGGACAGGTGTCCTTCACGGTGTTCCTTTATACCCATCACTCCCAGCAGGAGGACAGGTGTCCTTCACGGTGTTCCTTTATACCCATCACTCCCAGCAGGAGGACAGGTGTCCTTCACGGTGTTCCTTTATACCCACCAGGTGTACAAACATACGGCTCATACGGATCTCTTCAGCCTGTCATTGCTTTGTTACACAGCTTGATCTTCCAAACCCGATTGAGTTTGATTTATAGTTTTTCCAGACATATGTGCTTCTTTATCATCCCAATATGCTGTGTTCAATGACCACTGAAAAATATGACTTATTATTCTTAATCCAGACTGTCTTTAAACACATCGTCCATCTGAAATGTTGAGATAACACATTCTGCATGTTATCACCAGGAGACTTTGATTGTTGTCATGGTAACAGTCACTGTATACGCTGCTATGGTGACCACACACACACACACACACACACTACTTATCCTCTTTAGGCTGTTTTGGTTGGCTGGTTTTTTCACTCTCGTGTCTCATGATGTAAATATTCAGATCGTCTTTCTTTATTCTTCTGTAAATTATCGACAAACTGATCACGGCTAAAAAAACATAAAAATATGAACTACAAAGAAATCTATTATCTACTGAAACTATGAGAATGTCCCTGGTGATGATGAAGATGTCATGATGCTGACTGTGAGGATGATGAAGATGTCATGATGCTGACTGTGAGGATGATGATGATGTCATGATGCTGACTGTGAGGATAGTCTCTGATGATGATGATGATGAAGATGAATATTAAAAACTAAGATTCTAAAGAAATGTTTCTTGACACTGGGTGTTTTTATTCTCTTCCGGTCGGTTGACACCAAAAATAATCTGTTGACTACTTCCTGTCCTGGCATTGACTCCTTATCCAGAACATTTACAGGATGTGGCCCAGGTGGTATTCAAAAGTAACATTTAAAGACATAGCAGTAAATAAGAAACCCAAACCACAACTAATCTAATACCATAAGCAACACTGTGATTAACCTTGTAAGATCTAGCATTATTTTGTTATGCTCAACACATTCCAACACGTCTCCCCCTTTAAGTTCCAACATTCCCAAGATGTAGTAATAACGCTTCCTTAACTGTGCATTAACTCAAAACATAGTTCTCGAAACAACTCTTCACTGAAACCTGACAATAAAACCAAGTCAAACATGGTGGACATGCTCCCACAGTACTTACCTGTCTCTCCCATGCGTGCTGATCATGTCCCTCATACTGCTCTGCCTGTTTTCCTCACTTTTATGTCCATGTGTGGTAGGCCTACAACCCGTCCGTCACAGTTTGCGGTGTGAGGCGGTATTTATTCAGAAAACAGGAGCTGTTTGCTAAGAGGTTCTCATTTGAAGCAGAGTGATGTGTGCTGAATTCTATTTGGGTCTATAAACCCTCTCAACAGCTCTCTGGGGAAACTTGGACCATCATCCTTGACAAGAGTGTCAGGCAAACCATACAAACACCTTCTTACATTTATCTACAGTCACGGGAGCTGTGACGTTACTTGTGATATGGGTATTCACCCTTGCAAGAAACATTAGTCTCATATAAGGACCTGCATAGTCCAAATGTAACCTAGACCAAGGGTGGTCTGGGTCCAAAAGGCTGGTGCTGCCATTTTCTGACAATGAGAGAGCCCAGCACTGGATCCTGGATGTGGCCAGCGGTGGCCACATCCAGGATCCAGTGCTGGGCTCTTGGTTTTACTGAATAGGCTTATCACTTGTTCATGGTCTGTATTCATTGGAAATGAACGCCTATAGACATATTGACTCAAACACTATCTGTGACTTTATACTTCAGGATCCTGGAAGTCGTGCCGGGGGAGTCCAGATGTTGTAGAAGGAGGTGCAGCAAGCAGACTGCAGAGTCTTGCCTTGTATCTTCTCAGTTGCCGCCTGACATCCTCCTCTGAGAAGGGCGCTGGGTTGTTTGGGTCCAGTAGGGGGAGTACATCCAGCTGTCTGCGGCACTCCTCTGAGTAATCATTTGTGTCGAACTGGTTGAAGAAGATGTTTAACTGATGTCCTTGCTCAGGTGGGATTGGAGTGCTTGGTTTAGGAGCACTTCCAGTCAGTGTTTTGGCCATCTGGAAAGCTTGCCTGATGGTCATAGAGCTGAATTTTGGTCCCAGTTTATTTTATTATTGTAGTTTGGCTTTGAAGACTTCATTCTTTTACGGCCCGGTTTGCTGCACTGAGTGCTGTCCAGTCCTTGAGCATGAAAGCTTTTCTTAGCTGTGGTGTAATCCATGGTTTGGAGTTGGGGTATTTTTTTATTTTCTTTGCTGGTATAAGGATAAGGAAAACCTTTATTGATCCCCCAATGGGGGGAATTTGGGTGTTACAACAGCTCCAAAAAACAAGACAACAGGGAATAACAGCATCAATAACAAAAAAGAAAAAAGGAACACATTTGAGCAAGTTTACATTAATTAAATAAAGGGGTTAAAAAATACAATAGACTTAGATAATATAAGGCATAAACACTATGCACACTTTTGCTCATGGAAAGACAGATCTGGAATTACAGCACACACAGTCTGTAACATTGATGATATTGATGATTATAATGATTATTAGTTTTATTATTATTAGTATGGGTTCTGGATACAGAAATGGATGTGGTCTGTGATGATGGAGACCCTGTCGTCTAGTGACTCCCCATCAATGTCCATCATATCCCAGTTGGTGCATGCCAGGGAGCCTTGGAGTTGGGCCCTGGTGTCCTCCATCCATTGAGAGGCGCTGTAGGTCTCTGGCTTGTGTCTTTTGAGTACTGGAAGTAAACAGATCATGTTGTGAGCCGCAAGTCTGGGTGAAGGATAGAAGCGAATCCGTAAGCAGCAGTGATGTTACCATAACATACATTTAACATGTTTTCCCTTCTGGTTGGGGTGTCAACATACTGTTGCAATGACGGCAAAACAATGTCCAGTCTGCATCTGCTATAATCCCCCATGATAAGCACCGGGGCCCCTGGATACTTAGCAAATATTGAGTTCACTTCTTTAGCTACCAGCTCAGATGCTATGTTGGTGCTAGTGTTTGGGGAACAAAGACACAGCTAGTCACAATTGTAGGGAATTCTCGGGGGAGATAGTGGGGGCGTAGAGACACAGTCTGCATCTCCAGATTGGGTGTACATATCTTTTGATGGATTTTGATATTAGAGCACCATCTGTCATTGATGTAAAAACATATTCCCCCTCCCCCAGTCTTCCCTGATTGAGCCGTTCTGTCTGACCGGATGATGGTGAAGCCATCCAGGGTTACCTCGTTGTTGGAGATCGACTCATCCAGCCAGGTTTCGGTCAGGGCAATAATGCAGGTGTCTCTGAAGGCTCTTTCCAGGCGGCATCGAGCATGTAGAATATCTATCTTGTTGCAGAGAGACCGGACATTTGCCAGGATGATGGAGGGGAGAAGTGATTTGAAGGGATGTCTTCTAATCCTCCTTTTCCTGGGTCGGAGCTCCGGGGGATAATGCCGCTTGGTATTACTTGGCGGATGTTCCCATAGTGATAGAGGGTCTTCTCGTCTGTCGGAAAGTAACCTTCCATCTATCACAAGTCGCACTGTGAAGCCATTGCAGGTCAGCAGATGTCTTTAATCATTGAACTACATTTCTTCCTGTGTATTTTAACTATTGACTTTTAGTAAAGTGAACCGTTCAAACATCCAATTGTTACCTGTCAGGAGGTCAAAAGGTCATGTGACAGAGCAAGCAAGGGAGTGAAGAAGTGAGGGATAATTACATAAAAGTCTTAGTAGGTGAGAAAAGCGGGGGGGAGGAGCAAGAAGGGGGAGCATGATGAGGAGGAGGTGCAGGGGGAGGAGCTGGAGGATGAGAAGGACGAGGTGTAGGGGGGAGGAGCTGGAAGAGGAGCATGATGAGGAGGTGCAGGGGGAGAAGGAGGAGCATAAGGAAGAGGCAGTGCAAAGGGAGGAGCAGGAGGCGCATGATGAGGAGGAGATGCAGAGGGAGGAGCAGGAGGAGGTGCTCTGGTTCGAAACAGACGCTGCAGATCAACACCTTGAGGGTCTCTCAAAAGAGAATGTAATTTTAAAACCTGCAGAGGAGGAACAGGAAGAAGGAAGTGCTGAAACAGGAACTACTTTCTTTACACATGCAGGTGGGTTAGATTTTTAAACAGTTCAGGAGCCAGAGTCTGACTTCGTAGTGACCACCTGTGTTTCCTACCTGAGCTGACTAAACCATTTCAACTGACCCATACTGACCTGAAAGACTCCAGCCTGTAGGTACATCAACAGATCAGAGAGGCTTTATTTAAGCATGAAGCTAATCTACAGCTAGCAGCTAACACAGAGAGAAAGAGAGAGAGAGAGGCTCTGAGGTCTGAGCAGCTCGACTGATCTGCTTCTTGTGTTTCTGCCTTTCAGGAGATGTGAACCTATTTAAACACACCTTCTGTGAAGTGAGTTGAACTGTTTGCAAAGGAGCTAATCTTTCCTGAAGATCCAGCAGTTTCCCACACAGGATTAAATCTGTTAGCTCATTAGCAGATTGATTCACTAAACCTACTGTGGTCAGCTTGCTTCTTAGCAACTTTAGCATCTACAGTTTGAACTCAGTTGTCCTCCCTGCTATCTTTAGCAATTAGCTAAATGCAAACATGAGCTGTATATGAGGCCTCTTTGAACTCTTATTGACTCTAAGAAGCTGCACATGTGCATTAGAGTGTGTAGGCTTCCAGTCTGACGTCCAGTGATAGAAAATATCAGCTCAAATCATTTTCAAATCAATTTGAGAGGAGTTGAAACCAGATCAGAGACCAAATGCTTCACACCTCCCATCCCGGCCTCTACAGGGCATGGACAGGTTTTAAGAGCGAGCAATCCCGGCAGCCATCACTTCTCATAAACATTCTCTGTCTACCTGTCCTCTCTCTCTCTTGCCTCCTCCTCCCCCTGCAGTCTGTAGTGATAAACCTGAGACTTGTATTCTGCATCGGGTTAGGGTGCATCATGTTGGAGGGAGTCACTAAGGTTAGGGTGCATCATGTTGGAGGGAGTCACTAAGGTTAGGGTGCATCATGTTGGAGGGAGTCACTAAGGTTAGGGTGCATCATGTTGGAGGGAGTCACTAAGGTTAGGGTGCATCATGTTGGAGAGTGCCACTAACGTTAGGGTGCATCATGTTGGAAGACGTCACTAAGGTTAGGGTGCATCATGTTGGAGGGTGCCACTAAGGTTAGGGTGCATCATGTTGGAAGACGTCACTAAGGTTAGGGTGCATCATGTTGGAGGAAGTCACTAACGTTAGGGTGCATCATGTTGGAAGACGTCACTAAGGTTAGGGTGCATCATGTTGGAGGAAGTCACTAAGGTTAGGGTGCATCATGTTGGAGAGAGTCACTAAGGTTAGGGTGCATCATGTTGGAGGGAGTCACTAAGGTTAGGGTGCATCATGTTGGAGGGAGTCACTAAGGTTAGGGTGCATCATGTTGGAAGACGTCACTAAGGTTAGGGTGCATCATGTTGGAAGACGTCACTAAGGTTAGGGTGCATCATGTTGGAGGGAATCACTAAGGTTAGGGTGCATCATGTTGGAGAGAGTCACTAAGGTTAGGGTGCATCATGTTGGAAGACGTCACTAAGGTTAGGGTGCATCATGTTGGAAGACGTCACTAAGGTTAGGGTGCATCATGTTGGAGGGAGTCACTAAGGTTAGGGTGCATCATGTTGGAGAGAGTCACCAAGGTTAGGGTGCATCATGTTGGAAGACGTCACTAAGGTTAGGGTGCATCATGTTGGAAGACGTCACTAAGGTTAGGGTGCATCATGTTGGAAGACGTCACTAAGGTTAGGGTGCATCATGTTGGAAGACGTCACTAAGGTTAGGGTGCATCATGTTGGAAGACGTCACCAAGGTTAGGGTGCATCATGTTGGAGGAAGTCACTAAGGTTAGGGTGCATCATGTTGGAAAACGTCACTAAGGTTAGGGTGCATCATGTTGGAGGGAGTCACTAAGGTTAGGGTGCATCATGTTGGAAGACGTCACTAAGGTTAGGGTGTATCATGTTGGAAGACGTCACTAAGGTTAGGGTGCATCATGTTGGAAGACGTCACTAAGGTTAGGGTGCATCATGTTGGAAGACGTCACTAACGTTAGGGTGCATCATGTTGGAAGACGTCACTAAGGTTAGGGTGCATCATGTTGGAAGACGTCACTAAGGTTAGGGTGCATCATGTTGGAAGACGTCACTAAGGTTAGGGTGCATCATGTTGGAGGGAGTCACTAAGGTTAGGGTGCATCATGTTGGAGATAGTCACTAAGGTTAGGGTGCATCATGTTGGAAGACGTCACTAAGGTTAGGGTGCATCATGTTGGAGAGAGTCACCAAGGTTAGGGTGCATCAATGTTGGAGGGAGTCACTAAGGTTAGGGTGCATCGTGTTGGAAGACGTTGATGGGTTGAATAATATAATTGTCCCTAAAACTGAATCTATCAACAGACTGGATAAAGATGCAGCATGTCACGGCCGTGGTTCCATTCTGACAGACAACACTGAGACGCTGTGCAGGCTGAGAAAATAGACACTTTAATGTTCTTTGTGGAGCCATTATATACTGTTCAACAGATGTCACAAATTCCTTCCCACTTCTGTACATGGTCAGGAGAATCACATCACCTTTACCCTTACAATGTCAAACCTCTATTTGAAGAACAATTCCTCATTCCATTGTCAACTGAGGCCATACATTTATACTTTTAGAAAACCTTGAAAGACATTCTTCTCTTCAAATATGGTCATAGCTTCTCCAAATAGATCGTAGTCTGCTCACAGCAAAGTCACCTCTACAAAGTGTAACCAAACTGAACGTATTCACAGAAATTCGTACTATCAGACGTCACTAAGGTTAGGGTGCATCATGTTTGAGGGAGTCACTAAGGTTAGGGTGCATCATGTTGGAGAGAGTCACCAAGGTTAGGGTGCATCATGTTGGAGAGAGTCACTAAGGTTAGGGTGCATCATGTTGGAGAGAGTCACTAAGGTTAGGGTGCATCATGTTGGAGAGAGTCACCAAGGTTAGGGTGCATCATGTTGGAGAGAGTCACCAAGGTTAGGGTGCATCATGTTGGAGAGAGTCACTAAGGTTAGGGTGCATCATGTTGGAGAGAGTCACTAAGGTTAGGGTGCATCATGTTGGAAGACGTCACTAAGGTTAGGGTGCATCATGTTGGAAGACGTCACTAAGGTTAGGGTGCATCATGTTGGAGAGAGTCACTAAGGTTAGGGTGCATCATGTTGGAGGGAGTCACTAAGGTTAGGGTGCATCATGTTGGAAGAAGTCACTAAGGTTAGGGTGCATCATGTTGGAAGAAGTCACTAAGGTTAGGGTGCATCATGTTGGAAGACGTCACTAAGGTTAGGGTGCATCATGTTGGAAGACGTCACTAAGGTTAGGGTGCATCATGTTGGAGGGAGTCACTAAGGTTAGGGTGCATCATGTTGGAGAGAGTCACCAAGGTTAGGGTGCATCATGTTGGAAGACGTCACTAAGGTTAGGGTGCATCATGTTGGAAGACGTCACTAAGGTTAGGGTGCATCATGTTGGAGGGAGTCACTAAGGTTAGGGTGCATCATGTTGGAAGACGTCACTAAGGTTAGGGTGCATCATGTTGGAAGACGTCACTAAGGTTAGGGTGCATCATGTTGGAGAGAGTCACTAAGGTTAGGGTGCATCATGTTGGAAGACGTCACTAAGGTTAGGGTGCATCATGTTGGAAGACGTCACTAAGGTTAGGGTTAGGGTTAGGGTTAGAGAGTGACGGAACACAGACACACCTGACACACGCTCGGTTGATAACTCGAGGCTTCATTAATGGGGTGATGATGTGACAGCATGAGGCAGCTGTGTGTCACTAAAATCTACTGAGGCGTCCATTTGTCTGTGATGCCATCAAACTGACGAGGATGTTTAGCGTTCTGGGCGTCTGCGACGTTTGCCCTGTGTTTTTTCTGCGCCCCTCCTGAACCTGGTGACCTCTCCGCAGGTAAAAACAACACCTGTCCCACTTCTTACCTGGACACACCTTTACACGTTGAGCTGAGTGTCAGTGCTTAAAGTGACTCATCTCTATTCATGCGATCCCTGTACTCGGAGCTTGTCCTGTATGAAAAGGGTTTTTCTGTATCAACCAATCAGGAGACTTTGCTGTCTGCTGGAGAAACCGTCTCATGTTAGCTGTAAAGCGGCTCCTTTTACTGAACAGTGAACTAAACAGCTCCAAGCCTTTGTCCTGAGCATCCTCCATGCTTTGTTAGCTCCGCCTATCAAATGCACAGGCATTTCTGATCTCTCCGATCGTTCTTTTAGGCAGATGTGAAGTGTTCCTTCTTTCACAGGAAGTCCATGTGACAGGGTTTCTGCAGTAACCTGAGTGTAAACGACTCTGCCGATTGCACGATTAGCATTAACATAACTTCTATAAAAGCCCGATGTCAGAGTCTGGGGAGATTGAAGATGCTGTGCAGAGCTTGAAGACAAAAAAGACATCAAACCTGAATAAACAGAAACTTTAGAATAACACCCTGACTACTTTGTATTCTGTTTTGATCAATCCAGGGAACACAGACAGAGGAGCTCACGTCTCCAATCAATAAAATACACAAGCTAGCATGAAACAGAGGAGAGGAGGATAGAGGAGGAGAAGAGGTAAGAAGCTGACAGCTGAAAAAGGAAGCAAATATAGAGGAGGATTGAGGGGAAATGTTCGGCTGATAAGGAAGAAAAGACAGAGAGCCTCTCAAACCCGGGAAAGAAAGAAGAGACTGAGGAACAACTAGAAAACAACAGAAGCGGGAAGAGCAGAAGGAAAAACCCCTAACCCTAAAGAACCCTAACCCTAAAGAACCCTAACCCTAAAGAACCCTAACCCTAAAGAACCCTAACCCTAAAGAACCCTAACCCTAAAGAACCCTAACCCTAAAGAACCCTAACCCTAAAGAACCCTAACCCTCGATCAGAAGGAGACGGATGATTGATTTCTGTTTCTGCAGCAGGTCACAACATCACATTCTGCAGTCACAGCTGTGTGTGTGTGTGTGTGTGTGTGTGTGTGTGTGTGTGTGTGTGTGTGTGTGTGTGTGTGTGTGTGTGTGTGTGTGTGTGTGTGTGTGTGTGTGTGTGTGTGTGTGTGTGTGTGTGTGTGTGTGTGTGTGTGTGTGTGTGTGTGTGTGTGTGTGTGTGTGTGTGTGTGTGTGTGTGTGTGTAGGCATGCATTCTAATCTGCTGTTGCCCACGATGTGACGATTCATGCATACATTACGAGTGTGTGTTCAGGGGCGTGTCGCTGAGAGAGAGGAGATGTGTGTGTGTGTTTCCTCTTCCAGTGCACACACTCAGCCTGTCAGTCACATTTCTGTGCACTCAGCCATTCACACACAGGCGCAGACACGTGGAGGAGAGGCTGTCAAGAAAGCAACCATGCATCTCCACAGAGAATACACCCAGAGAGAGAGAGGGGGGCGAGAGAGGCAGAGAGAGACTGGGCAGAAGAGAGGTAGGAAGATGGGTAGAAGGAGGAAAGGAGGACAGAGGTTAAATTGAAAGAAAAGGCAGTGAGCGAGGAGGGAGGAGGAGGAGGAGCTGGGGGAGTGGCAGGACGAGAGAGGCAGACAAAGCAAAGGGAGAGAGAGAGAGAGAGAGGGCAGGCTCAGAGGAGAAAGAAAAAGGAAGAAGAGGAGAATGGGCGAGCGAGTCATAAAGAGAGAGAGAGCTAGAAGTGTGTGTGTGTTTTATTCTCTTCAGCATAAATGAACGGGAAGTGTCTCCGTCGTCTTCAGAACGGTAAGAAAACCACAGCTGCAGCGCGTGTGTGTGTGTGTGTGTCTGTGTGTGTGTGTCTGTGTGTGTGTGTGTGTCTGTGTGTGTGTGTGTGTCTTTGTGTGTGTGTGTGTGTGTGTGTGTGTGTCTTTGTGTGTCTGTGTGTGTGTGTCTTTGTGTGTGTGTGTGTGTGTGTCTTTGTGTGTGTGTGTGTCTGTGTGTGTGTCTGTGTGTGTGTGTGTGTGTGTGTCTGTGTGTGTGTCTTTGTGTGTGTGTGTGTGTGTGTGTGTGTGTGTCTTTGTGTGTGTGTGTGTGTGTGTGTCTGTGTGTGTGTGTGTGTGTGTGTGTGTGTGTGTGTGTGTGTGTGTCTTTGTGTGTGTGTGTGTGTGTGTTTGTGTGTGTGTGTTTGAATGCATAAAGGTGTTAAAGGGTTGAGGTCAGAGGTCACTTCAAGGTGTGATGATGATGATGATGATGAATGGTTGTCGTGCTGTGGAGATGAAGGTGGTCACTTTGCTTCATGTTGAATGTTGAAACTTTATGTTCTTGAGGATCAGGATTCTGTTAGCACGGTTAGCACGGTTAGCACGGTTAGCACATGATTGCTACAATAAACAGGTTTTATCCTTTTTTCAAACTCTCTCATAGTGTCAGGATGATGGAAGTAAACGTGGACAAAGGTTCAGATCAGGAGGTCAACATATGTTATACCAGGATGAGTCAGCAGAGGGCGCTAAACGGCTCTGTAAATCATGCCATCGCTCCCTGATATGATTTGTATGTTCTGCGTCAAGATAACGTGTCCACCTCTTCATACATTCAGGGACCTCCAGCCCCGTGTTTGTTGATATTTCCCTCCAGGAATTATTCGCCATTTGGAAGTCGTTATAGTGTTTTGATGATGATTTGTAGAGATGGTCATATTTTCCCACAAGTTTAAAAATGTTGTTGTGTTGTGACAGAAAGCAACTGCCCTGTCACATAAACTAGGCTGTAAGTAAGTGTAAGTGAGGGGCGTGGCTTAAGAGGAAGCACAGAGGGGAGGGGCGTGGCTTCAGAGGGGAGAGGCGCGGCTTCAGAGGGAACACAGAGGGAACGCTACTTTATAAATCATGCTGGTATTAGAAAATGGCCAACACCGCCTTTAACCAAAACTTTAAAAAGTGAAAGAGTGTTTCTTTTCAGGACAGATCAGTCTCATCCCACATATCTCTATATTTAATATACATATATAACATTTATTTAATATAAATAAATAACTACATCATCTGATGTCCTCTGAGGGGATCGTTAGCTTCGTGTTCACAGAGATCCTTCCTGCTGACCCTCATCCTTCCCTCACTCTCTGTGGTCGTCTCTTACTTTTCTGCCTGGATCCTCTTTGGTGATCATACGAGTCTGCATCGCCCCCTGCAGGGGGGGCTCACTTCCTGTCACATCCAGATCGCTCACTGATCCTCCAGCTTCAATAATTCAGATGTTAAGAAGCTGCTGTGGATTCTCTCGTCTTCATTGTTCAGTGTCCTGTGACTTGTGAGGGCAGTTATGAAGCAGCAGCCTAAAATAAGCCTGTCCCGTTGGGGCGGTGGTGAAGTGAAGGGTGTGAAGACAGAGTGCTCCAGCACTCAATTATTTAGCGAGCGAACTGCTGGGATGTTTGCTAGCTGCTGTTGCTAGCAGGAGAGCCTGAAAAAGGTTTGGTGGTGACGGTAGACACACTGAGATCCTGAAACATTGAAAAGGTAAAAAGATTTGATGTTTTGGGTTTATTGGAGAAAGCTGTTTGTTTGGTGTCTGCAGGGGCGCTAAAGGTTTTAGGAAAGGAATGTGCTAAACTGGATTAGAGCAGTCTGAAGCAGCTTAGAGCCGGTCAAAGTGCGTTCACTCTCTCCACACGCTCTTTTGTTTCCTGTGATAGACGGAGAGGTTACACTTGAATTTAAATACGATATGATATATACGATACGGACGTCTTGAAGTGTTTGAGCTGTCCTGTTGACTGAAACTGAAGATGGCAGAAAGGTCAGTAGTTGGGATGGACCGTTCTTCTTTTAGCTGCTCGTTCCCAAAGTCAAACCAGAGGTTAGCATGAAGTCACAGTCACAGCTCCCAAATTCTGGAGCAGCCATCCCTCGTCCAATCAGATCATCTGAATCTGTGGCTTCTTTCATACAGCTGTTAAAAACTCTATTCCTAAAGCCCTCAGCTGTCGGACGGCTTGGGGGATGAAACTGTTCATTAGTCTGGTGGAGCTGACTCAGTGGCTCAGGTGCCGTCTGTGTGATGGGTGGGGCGTCACACACAATGCTGGATGCTGTGCGGGTAAGGGGGTTTAGGCAGGCGTTGTCGATGTCCATGAGGGAGGGGGGGTGACACGCCCATCATCTTTCCTGCTGTGTTCAGTATGTGTTGCAGGGTCTTTCGGTTTTGGG
>NW_027636692.1:30000-41042 GCF_947650265.1 Symphodus melops | reverse complement strand
ATGATATATAACATCTATATAAAGACATGTTTAATAATGATATATAACATCTATATAAAGAACATGTTTAATAATGATATATAACATCTATATAAAGACAATGTTTAATAATGATATATAACATCTATATAAAGACATGTTTAATAATGATATATAACATCTATATAAAGAACATGTTTAATAATGATATATAACATCTATATAAAGACAACATGTTTAATAATGATATATAACATCTATATAAAGACATGTTTAATAATGATATATAACATCTATATAAAGACATGTTTAATAATGATATATAACATCTATATAAAGACAACATGTTTAATAATGATATATAACATCTATATAAAGACAACATGTTTAATAATGATATATAACATCTATATAAAGACATGTTTAATAATGATATATAACATCTATATAAAGACATGTTTAATAATGATATATAACATCTATATAAAGACATGTTTAATAATGATATATAACATCTATATAAAGACATGTTTAATAATGATATATAACATCTATATAAAGACAACATGTTTAATAATGATATATAACATCTATATAAAGACAACATGTTTAATACTGATATATAACATCTATATAAAGACAACATGTTTAATAATGATATATAACATCTATATAAAGACACATGTTTAATACTGATATATAACATCTATATAAAGACAACATGTTTAATAATGATATATAACATCTATATAAAGACAACATGTTTAATAATGATATATAACATCTATATAAAGACATGTTTAATAATGATATATAACATCTATATAAAGACAACATGTTTAATAATGATATATAACATCTATATAAAGACAACATGTTTAATAATGATATATAACATCTATATAAAGACAACATGTTTAATAATGATATATAACATCTATATAAAGACAACATGTTTAATACTGATATATAACATCTATATAAAGACAACATGTTTAATAATGATATATAACATCTATATAAAGACATGTTTAATAATGATATATAACATCTATATAAAGACATGTTTAATAATGATATATAACATCTATATAAAGACAACATGTTTAATAATGATATATAACATCTATATAAAGACATGTTTAATAATGATATATAACATCTATATAAAGACAACATGTTTAATAATGATATATAACATCTATATAAAGACAACATGTTTAATAATGATATATAACATCTATATAAAGACAACATGTTTAATAATGATATATAACATCTATATAAAGACAACATGTTTAATAATGATATATAACATCTATATAAAGACATGTTTAATAATGATATATAACATCTATATAAAGACATGTTTAATAATGATATATAACATCTATATAAAGACATGTTTAATAATGATATATAACATCTATATAAAGACATGTTTAATAATGATATATAACATCTATATAAAGACATGTTTAATACTGATATATAACATCTATATAAAGACATGTTTAATAATGATATATAACATCTATATAAAGACAACATGTTTAATAATGATATATAACATCTATATAAAGACAACATGTTTAATAATGATATATAACATCTATATAAAGACATGTTTAATAATGATATATAACATCTATATAAAGACAACATGTTTAATAATGATATATAACATCTATATAAAGACAACATGTTTAATAATGATATATAACATCTATATAAAGACAACATGTTTAATACTGATATATAACATCTATATAAAGACATGTTTAATAATGATATATAACATCTATATAAAGACATGTTTAATAATGATATATAACATCTATATAAAGACATGTTTAATAATGATATATAACATCTATATAAAGACATGTTTAATAATGATATATAACATCTATATAAAGACATGTTTAATAATGATATATAACATCTATATAAAGACATGTTTAATAATGATATATAACATCTATATAAAGACAACATGTTTAATAATGATATATAACATCTATATAAAGACAACATGTTTAATAATGATATATAACATCTATATAAAGACAACATGTTTAATAATGATATATAACATCTATATAAAGACAACATGTTTAATAATGATATATAACATCTATATAAAGACATGTTTAATAATGATATATAACATCTATATAAAGACATGTTTAATAATGATATATAACATCTATATAAAGACATGTTTAATAATGATATATAACATCTATATAAAGACATGTTTAATAATGATATATAACATCTATATAAAGACATGTTTAATAATGATATATAACATCTATATAAAGACAACATGTTTAATAATGATATATAACATCTATATAAAGACAACATGTTTAATAATGATATATAACATCTATATAAAGACAACATGTTTAATAATGATATATAACATCTATATAAAGACAACATGTTTAATAATGATATATAACATCTATATAAAGACAACATGTTTAATAATGATATATAACATCTATATAAAGACAACATGTTTAATAATGATATATAACATCTATATAAAGACAACATGTTTAATAATGATATATAACATCTATATAAAGACAACATGTTTAATAATGATATATAACATCTATATAAAGACATGTTTAATAATGATATATAACATCTATATAAAGACATGTTTAATAATGATATATAACATCTATATGAAAGACATGTTTAATAATGATATATAACATCTATATAAAGACATGTTTAATAATGATATATAACATCTATATAAAGACATGTTTAATAATGATATATAACATCTATATAAAGACAACATGTTTAATAATGATATATAACATCTATATAAAGACATGTTTAATAATGATATATAACATCTATATAAAGACAACATGTTTAATAATGATATATAACATCTATATAAAGACATGTTTAATAATGATATATAACATCTATATAAAGACATGTTTAATAATGATATATAACATCTATATAAAGACAACATGTTTAATAATGATATATAACATCTATATAAAGACAACATGTTTAATAATGATATATAACATCTATATAAAGACATGTTTAATAATGATATATAACATCTATATAAAGACATGTTTAATAATGATATATAACATCTATATAAAGACATGTTTAATAATGATATATAACATCTATATAAAGACATGTTTAATAATGATATATAACATCTATATAAAGACAACATGTTTAATAATGATATATAACATCTATATAAAGACAACATGTTTAATACTGATATATAACATCTATATAAAGACAACATGTTTAATACTGATATATAACATCTATATAAAGACAACATGTTTAATACTGATATATAACATCTATATAAAGACAACATGTTTAATAATGATATATAACATCTATATAAAGACAACATGTTTAATAATGATATATAACATCTATATAAAGACATGTTTAATAATGATATATAACATCTATATAAAGACAACATGTTTAATAATGATATATAACATCTATATAAAGACAACATGTTTAATACTGATATATAACATCTATATAAAGACAACATGTTTAATAATGATATATAACATCTATATAAAGACAACATGTTTAATACTGATATATAACATCTATATAAAGACAACATGTTTAATAATGATATATAACATCTATATAAAGACATGTTTAATAATGATATATAACATCTATATAAAGACGTGTTTAATAATGATATATAACATCTATATAAAGACAACATGTTTAATAATGATATATAACATCTATATAAAGACATGTTTAATAATGATATATAACATCTATATAAAGACAACATGTTTAATAATGATATATAACATCTATATAAAGACAACATGTTTAATAATGATATATAACATCTATATAAAGACAACATGTTTAATACTGATATATAACATCTATATAAAGACAACATGTTTAATAATGATATATAACATCTATATAAAGACATGTTTAATAATGATATATAACATCTATATAAAGACATGTTTAATAATGATATATAACATCTATATAAAGACATGTTTAATAATGATATATAACATCTATATAAAGACATGTTTAATAATGATATATAACATCTATATAAAGACATGTTTAATACTGATATATAACATCTATATAAAGACATGTTTAATAATGATATATAACATCTATATAAAGACAACATGTTTAATAATGATATATAACATCTATATAAAGACAACATGTTTAATAATGATATATAACATCTATATAAAGACATGTTTAATAATGATATATAACATCTATATAAAGACAACATGTTTAATAATGATATATAACATCTATATAAAGACAACATGTTTAATAATGATATATAACATCTATATAAAGACAACATGTTTAATACTGATATATAACATCTATATAAAGACAACATGTTTAATAATGATATATAACATCTATATAAAGACATGTTTAATAATGATATATAACATCTATATAAAGACATGTTTAATAATGATATATAACATCTATATAAAGACATGTTTAATAATGATATATAACATCTATATAAAGACATGTTTAATAATGATATATAACATCTATATAAAGACATGTTTAATACTGATATATAACATCTATATAAAGACATGTTTAATAATGATATATAACATCTATATAAAGACAACATGTTTAATAATGATATATAACATCTATATAAAGACAACATGTTTAATAATGATATATAACATCTATATAAAGACAACATGTTTAATAATGATATATAACATCTATATAAAGACAACATGTTTAATAATGATATATAACATCTATATAAAGACATGTTTAATAATGATATATAACATCTATATAAAGACATGTTTAATAATGATATATAACATCTATATAAAGACATGTTTAATAATGATATATAACATCTATATAAAGACATGTTTAATAATGATATATAACATCTATATAAAGACATGTTTAATAATGATATATAACATCTATATAAAGACATGTTTAATAATGATATATAACATCTATATAAAGACAACATGTTTAATAATGATATATAACATCTATATAAAGACAACATGTTTAATAATGATATATAACATCTATATAAAGACAACATGTTTAATAATGATATATAACATCTATATAAAGACAACATGTTTAATAATGATATATAACATCTATATAAAGACAACATGTTTAATAATGATATATAACATCTATATAAAGACAACATGTTTAATAATGATATATAACATCTATATAAAGACAACATGTTTAATAATGATATATAACATCTATATAAAGACAACATGTTTAATAATGATATATAACATCTATATAAAGACATGTTTAATAATGATATATAACATCTATATAAAGACATGTTTAATAATGATATATAACATCTATATGAAGACATGTTTAATAATGATATATAACATCTATATAAAGACATGTTTAATAATGATATATAACATCTATATAAAGACATGTTTAATAATGATATATAACATCTATATAAAGACAACATGTTTAATAATGATATATAACATCTATATAAAGACAACATGTTTAATAATGATATATAACATCTATATAAAGACAACATGTTTAATAATGATATATAACATCTATATAAAGACAACATGTTTAATAATGATATATAACATCTATATAAAGACAACATGTTTAATAATGATATATAACATCTATATAAAGACAACATGTTTAATAATGATATATAACATCTATATAAAGACAACATGTTTAATAATGATATATAACATCTATATAAAGACAACATGTTTAATACTGATATATAACATCTATATAAAGACAACATGTTTAATAATGATATATAACATCTATATAAAGACATGTTTAATAATGATATATAACATCTATATAAAGACATGTTTAATAATGATATATAACATCTATATAAAGACATGTTTAATAATGATATATAACATCTATATAAAGACATGTTTAATAATGATATATAACATCTATATAAAGACATGTTTAATACTGATATATAACATCTATATAAAGACATGTTTAATAATGATATATAACATCTATATAAAGACAACATGTTTAATAATGATATATAACATCTATATAAAGACAACATGTTTAATAATGATATATAACATCTATATAAAGACATGTTTAATAATGATATATAACATCTATATAAAGACAACATGTTTAATAATGATATATAACATCTATATAAAGACAACATGTTTAATAATGATATATAACATCTATATAAAGACAACATGTTTAATACTGATATATAACATCTATATAAAGACAACATGTTTAATAATGATATATAACATCTATATAAAGACATGTTTAATAATGATATATAACATCTATATAAAGACATGTTTAATAATGATATATAACATCTATATAAAGACATGTTTAATAATGATATATAACATCTATATAAAGACATGTTTAATAATGATATATAACATCTATATAAAGACATGTTTAATACTGATATATAACATCTATATAAAGACATGTTTAATAATGATATATAACATCTATATAAAGACAACATGTTTAATAATGATATATAACATCTATATAAAGACAACATGTTTAATAATGATATATAACATCTATATAAAGACAACATGTTTAATAATGATATATAACATCTATATAAAGACAACATGTTTAATAATGATATATAACATCTATATAAAGACATGTTTAATAATGATATATAACATCTATATAAAGACATGTTTAATAATGATATATAACATCTATATAAAGACATGTTTAATAATGATATATAACATCTATATAAAGACATGTTTAATAATGATATATAACATCTATATAAAGACAACATGTTTAATAATGATATATAACATCTATATAAAGACAACATGTTTAATAATGATATATAACATCTATATAAAGACAACATGTTTAATAATGATATATAACATCTATATAAAGACAACATGTTTAATAATGATATATAACATCTATATAAAGACAACATGTTTAATAATGATATATAACATCTATATAAAGACAACATGTTTAATAATGATATATAACATCTATATAAAGACAACATGTTTAATAATGATATATAACATCTATATAAAGACAACATGTTTAATAATGATATATAACATCTATATAAAGACATGTTTAATAATGATATATAACATCTATATGAAGACATGTTTAATAATGATATATAACATCTATATAAAGACATGTTTAATAATGATATATAACATCTATATAAAGACATGTTTAATAATGATATATAACATCTATATAAAGACAACATGTTTAATAATGATATATAACATCTATATAAAGACAACATGTTTAATAATGATATATAACATCTATATAAAGACAACATGTTTAATAATGATATATAACATCTATATAAAGACAACATGTTTAATAATGATATATAACATCTATATAAAGACAACATGTTTAATAATGATATATAACATCTATATAAAGACAACATGTTTAATAATGATATATAACATCTATATAAAGACATGTTTAATAATGATATATAACATCTATATAAAGACATGTTTAATAATGATATATAACATCTATATAAAGACAACATGTTTAATAATGATATATAACATCTATATAAAGACAACATGTTTAATAATGATATATAACATCTATATAAAGACATGTTTAATAATGATATATAACATCTATATAAAGACATGTTTAATAATGATATATAACATCTATATAAAGACAACATGTTTAATAATGATATATAACATCCATATAAAGACATGTTTAATAATGATATATAACATCTATATAAAGACATGTTTAATAATGATATATAACATCTATATAAAGACATGTTTAATAATGATATATAACATCTATATAAAGACAACATGTTTAATAATGATATATAACATCTATATAAAGACATGTTTAATAATGATATATAACATCTATATAAAGACGTGTTTAATAATGATATATAACATCTATATGAAGACAGAACATGAACATGTTAAATCCTGAATCTTCACTAACGCTGTGATTCGGAACGAAGGAAAGAAAGAAGAAATGAAACCATCTTCAGGCTCTGAAAGAGGAGAGAGAAACTCGGGCTTCATTAAAGACAACTTGCACCTGACCAGGTGAGTTCACAAACTCCATAGTTACCATAGTAACAGACTCAGAGCTAAAGAGACCTCCTTCTCTGGAACAGGTCTGGGGTCTCCTGTTAGTCCAGTGGTCTGGACTATGAAGCAGGATTTGGTGTTAAGCCTGGGTTTTCAGTCCAATGAGGGTCGTTGACTTCTGACCTGGGTGTCACTGAATTCAGCTGATCATTTAAAGTGGACACAGACTCAGGATTGTAGTTTCTGGTTCTTGTTGGAGTTTCATCAAAGATTAGAGCTGACTGTTGTCCTCTAACCTTTGGTTCCTGTTACTACCACCAGGTGGCGCCACAGTAGGTGAACTCAGTGAACATATGAAGCCAGTGATGTTAAGATGTAAACAGACTTCAGACACAGAAACATGAGGAATGAAATTCAGTACATATCAATACAGTTAAAATAAACTCTAATAAGAGAGTGACGTGCCCTCAGATCACCTGCAGGAGGAGTCAGACCTCCCCCCCCCCCCCCCCCCTCTCTCTCTCTCTCTCCCCCTCTCTCTCTCCTCCTGGATGTCTCCTCTCCTCTCAGTCGAGAGCTTCTCTGTTCGTGCTCGGACGTCCGGAAGGACGGTGTTAAACAAAGGACAGACCGGATTCTCAGGTGTGTCTCAGGTCTCAGGTGACCTCAGGTGACCCCAGGTGACCCCGTGGATCACATGAAATGATTTGAACTTCTCGGTGAGTAACCAGAAGCTTTCTGTCAACATGCAGCTTCTTTTTCTCCTCTTCACTTTCGCGCTCCTCTTCCTCACACACTCCGCACGCGCTGAGTACAAATGTCCAACCCGCTGTGACGTCAGCACCTGTCCGAGTCCCAGCTGCCCCAGCGGCTACGTGCCGGACAGGTGTAACTGCTGCGTTGTGTGCGCGCGGGCGGAGGGCGCGCCGTGCGGCCGCAGGGACGAGCTGCCGTGCGGGGACGGGCTGGAGTGCAAGCATCCTGCGGGGAAACGAGCCGGGAAAGGCTCCTGTCAGTGCAGGTACAGCAGCCAGGTGTGCGGCAGTGACGGCATCACGTACAGGAACGTGTGTCAGCTGAAGGCCACCAGCAGGAAGAACCTGCAGCAGGGTCTGCACGGGGTCTCCCAGAGCCACAAGGGTCCATGTGAGAGCAGCACAGGTACATCACACACAGGAGGCGGACTGGGTTAGGGTCAGAACCTGAAACTGGATCAACACAACCAGTCTGACATGAACCAGAACTTTCATAACCATCAGACTGATGAATCTGAATCATTTTAATGTGTGTGTGTGTGTGTGTGTGTGTGTGTGTGTGTGTGTGTGTGTGTGTGTGTGTGAAGCTATCAGATTGTTTGTTACAAACCTGCATCAGGTGTTCATTACCATCTCTGCACATGCTCAGTTCATCCTCTGATATGAGCTATTTTCAGCTAAACATGAATTAATAAAAAATATGTAAACATTAACTGAACTTATTCACACACACACACACACACACACACACACACACACACACACACACACACTGGGTCAGTGGGGCAGACATCAGTGGCTCTCACGGATGGAAACAGAACTGGACCCAAATGCAGTAGAATCGAAAAATCATTAATTTGAACAAAAATGCAAAAACAAAAACACCTTCTACTTCTTCACTTTTATTATTATTTCTTCACTGTAACTGTGCGTGTTTCAGCGCCCCCTGTTGGTAAGTTAGACTTTTTAACAATGAGGCTGATTTGCAGAGAAAGACTATTGAAATGAAGACATGTATGTTCCAGGTGTTCCACACTCTGCCAGTCCAAGATACAAGTTCAACTTCATCGCAGACGTGGTGGAAAAAATCGCTCCTGCTGTGGTTCACATCGAGCTCTTCCTCAGGTACTGACTGTGTGTTTGTGCGTGTGTGCGTGTGCACGTGTGCACGTGTGCGTGTGAAAGGCCTGTGATCGCCCCTCTTGGTCTTTTGATGTTTTCAGACACCCTCTCTTCAGGAGGACCATCCCCCTGTCCAGCGGCTCAGGCTTTGTGATGTCAGAGAACGGACTGATCGTGACCAACGCTCACGTCGTCTCCAGCTCGTCACCTGTGTCCGGTCAGCAGCACCTGAAGGTACGCACACCGTTAGCCCTTCACTTATTTATATTCAAATATCTCTAAATGTTGGTTCTTCCTGTCATTTTCCATTTCTCTCTGAAATGAAGGTCCAGATGCACAACGGGGACGTCTACGAAGCCAACATCAAAGACATCGATAAGAAGTCAGACATCGCTACGATCAAAGTCAACTCTCAGGTGAGTCACGTGAGAACCTGTGCAGTCCTGGAGAGGACCGTAGAACACGTGAGAACCTGTGCAGTCCTGGAGAGGACCGTGGAACACGTGAGAACCTGTGCAGTCCTGGAGAGGACCGTAGAACACGTGAGAACCTGTGCAGTCCTGGAGAGGATCGTAGAACATGTGAGAACCTGTGCAGTCCTGGAGAGGACCGTAGAACATGTGAGAACCTGTGCAGTCCTGGAGAGGACCGTAGAACACGTGAGAACCTGTGCAGTCCTGGAGAGGATCGTAGAACATGTGAGAACCTGTGCAGTCCTGGAGAGGACCGTAGAACATGTGAGAACCTGTGCAGTCCTGGAGAGGACCATAGAACACGTGAGAACCTGTGCAGTCCTGGAGAGGACCGTAGAACACGTGAGAACCTGTGCAGTCCTGGAGAGGATCGTAGAACATGTGAGAACCTGTGCAGTCCTGGAGAGGACCGTAGAACATGTGAGAACCTGTGCAGTCCTGGAGAGGACCGTAGAACATGTGAGAACCTGTGCAGTCCTGGAGAGGACCGTGGAACA
>NW_027636692.1:0-25000 GCF_947650265.1 Symphodus melops | reverse complement strand
CTGTGTCTGTAACATCACACCTGTGTCTGTGACATCACACCTGTGTCTGTAACATCACACCTGTGTCTGTGACATCACACCTGTAACATCACACCTGTGTCTGTAACATCACACCTGTGTCTGTAACATCACACCTGTGTCTGTGACATCACACCTGTGTCTGTGACATCACATCTGTGTCTGTGACATCACATCTGTGTCTGTGACATCACACCTGTAACATCACATCTGTGTCTGTAACATCACACCTGTAACATCACACCTGTGTCTGTAACATCACACCTGTAACATCACACCTGTGTCTGTAACATCACACCTGTGTCTGTGACATCACATCTGTGTCTGTGACATCACATCTGTGTCTGTGACATCACATCTGTGTCTGTGACATCACACCTGTGTCTGTAACATCACACCTGTGTCTGTGACATCACACCTGTGTCTGTAACATCACACCTGTGTCTGTGACATCACACCTGTGTCTGTGACATCACACCTGTGTCTGTGACATCACACCTGTATCTGTAACATCACACCTGTGTCTGTAACATCACACCTGTGTCTGTGACATCACACCTGTGTCTGTGACATCACACCTGTAACATCACACCTGTGTCTGTAACATCACACCTGTGTCTGTAACATCACACCTGTGTCTGTGACATCACACCTGTAACATCACACCTGTGTCTGTAACATCACACCTGTGTCTGTGACATCACACCTGTAACATCACACCTGTGTCTGTAACATCACACCTGTGTCTGTGACATCACACCTGTGTCTGTAACATCACACCTGTGTCTGTAACATCACACCTGTGTCTGTGACATCACACCTGTAACATCACACCTGTAACATCACACCTGTGAGTGTGCTGTAATGTACAGAAGCTAAATTGTGATCTCTGTTTCAGATGTGAGGTCGGTAAAGAAACGCTTTATTGGAATCAGGATGTTGACCATCACACCAGCGTAAGTCTGAACTGGGTTTAAACGAATGGAGAGAGAGAGTATTTAGATGCTGTATTTAAAGGAGTCCCTCAATGATCCATGATGGATCCTCTTCTTTTCACAATATGTTGTGTATGTTATTTTTTTTTGTTTGTATAAATAAGTTCATGATGAGTAAATATTTATTGTTCTGGTAATGAAACCCTTCATTGGACGTATCTGAAAGAATAATACGAAGGATTCTGTCATCCTAACCTTCATCACTAGAAAGAAATAGCTCCAATCTCTGGTCGTATCAACCAGCTTAGAACACATTTATATTCAGCCCAAAGAGAGCAGGTGCTGAAGGAAGTCACTAAAAACAAAATAACTTTGTATTCAACAGGTTAATCGAGGAGCTTAAGCAGCAGAACTCAGACTTTCCCAATGTAACCAGCGGGATCTACGTCCATGAAATTGTTCCTCATTCACCTGCAGATAAGTACGCTTCATTAATCCATCATACAGTGCTCCAAGTTTCCCTCCAAATAAAGACAATCCTGTATCCACATCAGTCTCTCTCTTTGTCTCCAGAGGTGGAATCAAAGACGGCGACATCATTGTGAAACTGAACGGCAAACCTATGACAACCACAGCCGACCTGCAGGGGGCGCTTCAGGAGGACTCTGCCCTGCTGCTGGAGGTCAGAAGAGGCAACGATGACCTCCTGTTTAACATTGAGCCTGATGTCATAATGCAGTAGAGATGGTAGTCCTCCTGCAGGGACATCACAACATCTCAGACTGTTCCCAAACCACTGAACACATTTTAGACACGTGACAGCAACACTGACCCTCCCTCACCTGAAGGACTCTTCACTCTGCAGCCTCTACCATCAGTGTATGAATGGATGAGTTCATACTGATGGACTCTTTACTCTGCAGCAGCCTCTACCATCAGTTAATACTGATGGACTCTTTACTCTGCAGCAGCCTCTACCATCAGTTAATACTGATGGACTCTTTACTCTGCAGCAGCCTCTACCATCAGTTCATACTGATGGACTCTTTACTCTGCAGCAGCCTCTACCATCAGTTCATACTGATGGACTCTTTACTCTGCAGCAGCCTCTACCATCAGTTAATACTGATGGACTAACCATGTGAGTGCCGTCCAGGCTGTCAGAGGTCCATCATGTCCACAGCTGGAGTCTGTTTGTACATCATGATGTTTGGAGGACCACGTCCAGCATGTGTGAACGTGTTGAAGGTTTTATATGAAGCTCCTCATGTCAAGCTTTATTGATTGTTGATTTGTGGACACTGATTGGCTCCTGGACTCAGTGGACATCAAAGCTCACAGAGACAAGTTTACTGTATTGTGAGCTCTGTTTCTTTTTGTCTGTTCTGTGTGACCAACTTTGAGGAGGATGTTTGTAATGTCTGCTCATGTTGACCGTTCTCCTGCTGTCTGTGGTTAATAAGAGTCTTTAGTGTGATGAGATGTGAACCACGTCTTCTACTGCTCTGCTTTCTGACTGTTGGAGCTTTAAAGCCTTGTTTACATGGAAGGATCTCAGCAGCAGCCTTTGGACAAAACCTTTTACACCAAATAAACTTTGTTTTACTGCCGCTGTGGTGGAATAGAAGGATTCACTGACCTGCCACACTCCCCTTTAAATGTAGGTCACAGGCAAAGGCTCATGGGAAACAGCAGGAATAATACCCGAGAATGTGGAAACTGGTCCAGCTCTCCTGAAAAACAGTCCTGAGTGGAAAAAAGTCTCCAGGCAGGAATGTGGACACACACACACACACACACACACACACACACACACACACACACACACACACACACACACACACACACACACACACACACACACACACACACACACACACACACACACACACACACACACACACACACACACACACACACACACACGGTTCAGTGAGAAGGTGACCGCAGACAGACGCTGACGCTTTCTTTCCTTCAGCTCTTCACAGGTCGACAGTTTATTTGAAAGAGTTCAGTGTTTAGTCTGGAACAGAGATATTCTCTGCTTCCTGTGGTTCTCTACCTTTATAAATATACACCCAGGAAGATGTTAGTTAGAAACCATTACAAGGACCCACATGCACAAGAGTGAAGTCATTTGTTCAACGTAGCATGAAATGCTCCATGATCACAGAATGTATGTTTATGTTTAAGAACAGCTGATTCTGCACATACTCATCAGACAAAGTCTACTAAACTTACCTTGTTTCAAGAAACTAAAAAGCTAGTTGTTAGAGCTTAGTGCAGGTTGAGAAGACATGTAATGGGGAGTGCACATTAAAACACAGGATCCATTGCTGTTTGGTTTGAAGGTGTTTATTGACGATGGGGATGATGATTTTTTCTATCACAAACAAAGAAATGAAAACATTAAACTCATTATAATACTAAACTATAATCCCAATGATGAGTGTTGGCTCAAGTAAATCAAACTTACATCATAATGCATCCAATTCCCTGGTTGGGGAAGTTTGGAGAGAAAAGAGAGCTGGAGGTATGAGGGCAGGCTTTTATAATGTTGGGGGTGTGGCTTACACAGGTGTGGCTTACACAGGTGTGGTGAGTAAGTGATTGGAGCTTGTGATTTTAACACTAACTTCAGACAGCACTGAAGAGAAACACTGACCCCCCTGCCGGAGTCCCTGCGTGTCCCTGCAGGGGGCGCTGAAGTACCCCATGTGTTCCTGCAGGGGGCGCTGGAGTCCCCTGTGTGTTCCTGCAGGGGGCGCTGGAGTCCCTGTGTGTCCCTGCAGGGGGCGCTGGAGTCCCTGTGTGTTCCTGCAGGGGGCGCTGGAGTCCCTGTGTGTCCCTGCAGGGGGCGCTGGAGTCCCCTGTGTGTTCCTGCAGGGGGCGCTGGAGTCCCCCATGTGTTCCTGCAGGGGGCGCTGGAGTCCCCCATGTGTTCCTGCAGGGGGCGCTGGAGTCCCCTGTGTGTTCCTGCAGGGGGCGCTGGAGTCCCTGTGTGTTCCTGCAGGGGAAACTTGTTGATAGGGGATTTCTCTGCCTTTCTTAATAGGGAAATTTCTTCAGAAAAGTTTGGTTCTGTGTTATTTTTATCCAATAAAGCTCTGCCGTAATTTCCTCAATCGTCAATGTTCCTTTGCGTTTTTGCCTTACTCTGAATAAACCTCCTGATCCATGCCGTCACACGTAATACTCGGTTGAGGTCACTATTGTTTGAGCATAGTTGTTATACTTGATGAGTCTACAACAGACAGATTTTCTTTAATGACATCATTTTCGTGTGTTTTAATATCTGTTTCATAATATCTGTCTCTTTCTTTAAGCCAGATTGTTCATTGTTATGTTTACATAAAGCAGGTAAACATGCTCATTGTTTACATAAAGCAGGTAAACATGCTCATTGTTATGTTTACATAAAGCAGGTAAACATGCTCATTGTTTACATAAAGCAGGTAAACATGCTCATTGTTTACATAAAGCAGGTAAACATGTTCATTGTTTACATAAAGCAGGTAAACATGTTCATTGTTTACATAAAGCAGGTAAACATGCTCATTGTTTACATAAAGCAGGTAAACATGCTCATTGTTTACATAAAGCAGGAAAACATGCTCATTGTTTACATAAAGCAGGTAAACATGTTCATTGTTTACATAAAGCAGGTAAACATGCTCATTGTTTACATAAAGCAGGTAAACATGTTCATTGTTTACATAAAGCAGGTAAACATGTTCATGGTTATGTTTACATAAAGCAGGTAAACATGTTCATTGTTTACATAAAGCAGGTAAACATGTTCATTGTTTACATAAAGCAGGTAAACATGTTCATTGTTATGTTTACATAAAGCAGGTAAACATGTTCATTGTTATGTTTACATAAAGCAGGTAAACATGCTCATTGTTTACATAAAGCAGGTAAACATGCTCATTGTTTACATAAAGCAGGTAAACATGCTCATTGTTTACATAAAGCAGGTAAACATGTTCATTGTTTACATAAAGCAGGTAAACATGTTCATTGTTATGTTTACATAAAGCAGGTAAACATGTTCATTGTTTACATAAAGCAGGTAAACATGTTCATTGTTTACATAAAGCAGGTAAACATGTTCATTGTTTACATAAAGCAGGCAAACATGTTCATTATTTACATAAATCAGGTAAACATGTTCATTGTTATGTTTACATAAAGCAGGTAAACATGTTCATTGTTATGTTTACATAAAGCAGGTAAACATGTTCATTGTTTACATAAAGCAGGTAAACATGTTCATTGTTTACATAAAGCAGGTAAACATGTTCATTGTTTACATAAAGCAGGTAAACATGTTCATTGTTTACATAAAGCAGGTAAACATGCTCATTGTTTACATAAAGCAGGTAAACATGCTCATTGTTTACATAAAGCAGGTAAACATGTTCATTGTTTACATAAAGCAGGTAAACATGTTCATTGTTTACATAAAGCAGGCAAACATGTTCATTGTTATGTTTACATAAAGCAGGTAAACATGCTCATTGTTTACATAAAGCAGGTAAACATGCTCATTGTTTACATAAAGCAGGTAAACATGTTCATTGTTTACATAAAGCAGGTAAACATGCTCATTGTTTACATAAAGCAGGTAAACATGTTCATTGTTTACATAAAGCAGGTAAACATGTTCATTGTTTACATAAAGCAGGTAAACATGTTCATTGTTTACATAAAGCAGGTAAACATGCTCATTGTTTACATAAAGCAGGTAAACATGTTCATAGTTTACATAAAGCAGGTAAACATGTTCATTGTTTACATAAAGCAGGTAAACATGTTCATTGTTTACATAAAGCAGGTAAACATGTTCATTGTTTACATAAAGCAGGTAAACATGCTCATTGTTTACATAAAGCAGGTAAACATGCTCATTGTTTACATAAAGCAGGTAAACATGTTCATTGTTTACATAAAGCAGGTAAACATGTTCATTGTTTACATAAAGCAGGTAAACATGTTCATTGTTATGTTTACATAAAGCAGGTAAACATGCTCATTGTTTACATAAAGCAGGTAAACATGCTCATTGTTTACATAAAGCAGGTAAACATGCTCATTGTTTACATAAAGCAGGTAAACATGCTCATTGTTTACATAAAGCAGGTAAACATGTTCATTGTTTACATAAAGCAGGTAAACATGTTCATTGTTATGTTTACATAAAGCAGGTAAACATGTTCATTGTTTACATAAAGCAGGTAAACATGCTCATTGTTTACATAAAGCAGGTAAACATGTTCATTGTTTACATAAAGCAGGTAAACATGTTCATTGTTTACATAAAGCAGGTAAACATGTTCATTGTTTACATAAAGCAGGTAAACATGCTCATTGTTTACATAAAGCAGGTAAACATGTTCATAGTTTACATAAAGCAGGTAAACATGTTCATTGTTTACATAAAGCAGGTAAACATGCTCATTGTTATGTTTACATAAAGCAGGTAAACATGCTCATTGTTTACATAAAGCAGGTAAACATGCTCATTGTTTACATAAAGCAGGTAAACATGCTCATTGTTATGTTTACATAAAGCAGGTAAACATGTTCATTGTTTACATAAAGCAGGTAAACATGTTCATTGTTTACATAAAGCAGGTAAACATGCTCATTGTTTACATAAAGCAGGTAAACATGCTCATTGTTTACATAAAGCAGGTAAACATGCTCATTGTTTACATAAAGCAGGTAAACATGTTCATTGTTTACATAAAGCAGGTAAACATGCTCATTGTTTACATAAAGCAGGTAAACATGTTCATTGTTTACATAAAGCAGGTAAACATGTTCATTGTTATGTTTACATAAAGCAGGTAAACATGTTCATTGTTTACATAAAGCAGGTAAACATGTTCATTGTTTACATAAAGCAGGTAAACATGTTCATTGTTATGTTTACATAAAGCAGGTAAACATGTTCATTGTTATGTTTACATAAAGCAGGTAAACATGCTCATTGTTTACATAAAGCAGGTAAACATGCTCATTGTTTACATAAAGCAGGTAAACATGTTCATTGTTTACATAAAGCAGGTAAACATGTTCATTGTTATGTTTACATAAAGCAGGTAAACATGTTCATTGTTTACATAAAGCAGGTAAACATGTTCATTGTTTACATAAAGCAGGTAAACATGTTCATTGTTTACATAAAGCAGGTAAACATGCTCATTGTTATGTTTACATAAAGCAGGTAAACATGTTCATTGTTTACATAAAGCAGGTAAACATGTTCATTGTTTACATAAAGCAGGTAAACATGTTCATTGTTTACATAAAGCAGGTAAACATGCTCATTGTTTACATAAAGCAGGTAAACATGTTCATAGTTTACATAAAGCAGGTAAACATGTTCATTGTTTACATAAAGCAGGTAAACATGCTCATTGTTATGTTTACATAAAGCAGGTAAACATGTTCATTGTTTACATAAAGCAGGTAAACATGTTCATTGTTATGTTTACATAAAGCAGGTAAACATGCTCATTGTTTACATAAAGCAGGTAAACATGTTCATTGTTTACATAAAGCAGGTAAACATGTTCATTGTTATGTTTACATAAAGCAGGTAAACATGCTCATTGTTTACATAAAGCAGGTAAACATGTTCATTGTTTACATAAAGCAGGTAAACATGTTCATTGTTTACATAAAGCAGGTAAACATGCTCATTGTTATGTTTACATAAAGCAGGTAAACATGTTCATTGTTTACATAAAGCAGGTAAACATGCTCATTGTTTACATAAAGCAGGTAAACATGCTCATTGTTATGTTTACATAAAGCAGGTAAACATGTTCATTGTTTACATAAAGCAGGTAAACATGCTCATTGTTTACATAAAACAGGTAAACATGTTCATTGTTATGTTTACATAAAGCAGGTTAACATGTTCATTGTTATGTTTACATAAAGCAGGTAAACATGTTCATTGTTTACATAAAGCAGGTAAACATGTTCATTGTTTACATAAAGCAGGTAAACATGTTCATTGTTTACATAAAGCAGGTAAACATGTTCATTGTTTACATAAAGCAGGTAAACATGTTCATTGTTATGTTTACATAAAGCAGGTAAACATGTTCATTGTTATGTTTACATAAAGCAGGTAAACATGCTCATTGTTTACATAAAGCAGGTAAACATGCTCATTGTTTACATAAAGCAGGTAAACATGTTCATTGTTTACATAAAGCAGGTAAACATGTTCATTGTTTACATAAAGCAGGTAAACATGTTCATTGTTTACATAAAGCAGGTAAACATGTTCATTGTTTACATAAAGCAGGTAAACATGTTCATTGTTTACATAAATCAGGTAAACATGTTCATTGTTATGTTTACATAAAGCAGGTAAACATGTTCATTGTTATGTTTACATAAAGCAGGTAAACATGTTCATTGTTTACATAAAGCAGGTAAACATGTTCATTGTTTACACAAAGCAGGTAAACATGTTCATTGTTTACATAAAGCAGGTAAACATGTTCATTGTTATGTTTACATAAAGCAGGTAAACATGTTCATTGTTTACATAAAGCAGGTAAACATGTTCATTGTTATGTTTACATAAAGCAGGTAAACATGCTCATTGTTTACATAAAGCAGGTAAACATGTTCATTGTTTACATAAAGCAGGTAAACATGCTCATTGTTTACATAAAGCAGGTAAACATGTTCATTGTTTACATAAAGCAGGTAAACATGTTCATTGTTTACATAAAGCAGGTAAACATGTTCATTGTTTACATAAAGCAGGTAAACATGTTCATAGTTTACATAAAGCAGGTAAACATGTTCATTGTTTACATAAAGCAGGTAAACATGCTCATTGTTATGTTTACATAAAGCAGGTAAACATGTTCATTGTTTACATAAAGCAGGTAAACATGTTCATTGTTATGTTTACATAAAGCAGGTAAACATGCTCATTGTTATGTTTACATAAAGCAGGTAAACATGTTCATTGTTTACATAAAGCAGGTAAACATGTTCATTGTTATGTTTACATAAAGCAGGTAAACATGCTCATTGTTTACATAAAGCAGGTAAACATGTTCATTGTTTACATAAAGCAGGTAAACATGCTCATTGTTTACATAAAGCAGGTAAACATGCTCATTGTTTACATAAAGCAGGTAAACATGCTCATTGTTTACATAAAGCAGGTAAACATGCTCATTGTTATGTTTACATAAAGCAGGTAAACATGTTCATTGTTTACATAAAGCAGGTAAACATGCTCATTGTTTACATAAAGCAGGTAAACATGTTCATTGTTATGTTTACATAAAGCAGGTAAACATGTTCATTGTTTACATAAAGCAGGTAAACATGCTCATTGTTTACATAAAACAGGTAAACATGTTCATTGTTATGTTTACATAAAGCAGGTTAACATGTTCATTGTTATGTTTACATAAAGCAGGTAAACATGTTCATTGTTTACATAAAGCAGGTAAACATGTTCATTGTTTACATAAAGCAGGTAAACATGCTCATTGTTTACATAAAGCAGGTAAACATGCTCATTGTTATGTTTACATAAAGCAGGTAAACATGTTCATTGTTATGTTTACATAAAGCAGGTAAACATGTTCATTGTTTACATAAAGCAGGTAAACATGTTCATTGTTTACATAAAGCAGGTAAACATGCTCATTGTTTACATAAAGCAGGTAAACATGTTCATTGTTTACATAAAGCAGGTAAACATGTTCATTGTTTACATAAAGCAGGTAAACATGCTCATTGTTTACATAAAGCAGGTAAACATGCTCATTGTTATGTTTACATAAAGCAGGTAAACATGTTCATTGTTTACATAAAGCAGGTAAACATGCTCATTGTTTACAGAAAGCAGGTAAACATGTTCATTGTTTACATAAAGCAGGTAAACATGCTCATTGTTATGTTTACATAAAGCAGGTAAACATGTTCATTGTTTACATAAAGCAGGTAAACATGTTCATTGTTATGTTTACATAAAGCAGGTAAACATGTTCATTGTTTACATAAAGCAGGTAAACATGTTCATTGTTTACATAAAGCAGGTAAACATGCTCATTGTTTACATAAAGCAGGTAAACATGCTCATTGTTTACATAAAGCAGGTAAACATGTTCATTGTTTACATAAAGCAGTTAAACATGCTCATTGTTTACATAAAGCAGGTAAACATGTTCATTGTTTACATAAAGCAGGTAAACATGTTCATTGTTATGTTTACATAAAGCAGGTAAACATGCTCATTGTTATGTTTACATAAAGCAGGTAAACATGTTCATTGTTTACATAAAGCAGGTAAACATGTTCATTGTTTACATAAAGCAGGTAAACATGCTCATTGTTTACATAAAGCAGGTAAACATGCTCATTGTTTACATAAAGCAGGTAAACATGCTCATTGTTATGTTTACATAAAGCAGGTAAACATGTTCATTGTTATGTTTACATAAAGCAGGTAAACATGCTCATTGTTATGTTTACATAAAGCAGGTAAACATGTTCATTGTTTACATAAAGCAGGTAAACATGTTCATTGTTATGTTTACATAAAGCAGGTAAACATGTTCATTGTTATGTTTACATAAAGCAGGTAAACATGCTCATTGTTACGTTTAAAAATGCAAAGAAATGACATACATACCTATGTTGAAAAATGAAAAAACAACATACATACCTATGCCGAAAAAATGAAAAAAAAACAACATACATACCTATGTCGTAAAATAATAAAAACAACATACATACCTATGTTGACAAAATGAAAAAACAACATACATACCTATGCCGAAAAAATGAAAAAAAAACAACATACATACCTATGTCGTAAAATAATAAAAACAACATACATACCTATGTCGAAAAAATGAAATAAACAACATACACACCCATGTCGAAAAAATGAAAAAAACAACATACATACCTATGTCGAAAAAATGAAAAAAACAACATACATACCTATGTCGACAAAATGGAAAAAAACAACATACATGCCTATGTCAAAAAATGAAAAAAACAACATACATACCTATGTCGCAAAGACGGAAGAAAACGACATACATACCTATGTCAAAAAAATAGAAAATAAACAACATACATACCTATGTCGAAAAATGAAATAAACAACATACATACCTATGTCAAAAAAATGAACAAAACGACATACATACCTATGTCAAAAAAATAGAAAATAAACGACATACATACCTATGTCGAAAAAATGAACAAAACGACATACATACCCATGTCGTAAAATAATAAAAACGACATACATACCTATGTATGTAGCTAATGCTAATGCTAATGCCAACTGCACAGGTTTAACCTGTAATTATATTTACTCTTAGTCACATAGGGGCTGCTAAATCTTGTTTGGGGGATTATTGTATACAGAGGGGGGGGGGACAGCTGGTGTGTATTGTAACTAATGTCTTGTGTCCTGCCTGTCTGTATACTGCTACTGGATGCCCTGAATTTCCCTCGGGATCAATAAAGTATCTATCTATCTAGGTCGAGGTCCCACCTCGACGTCTCTTTTCATTCATCATGATTTCCTTCAAAATAAAACGGGGCTGATTTAACTGTTCATGTGTAAAGACTCTTAGTTTGAAAGGTCAGTGTGAGAGCTGAGGGAGGTCACCGGGGTTCATGATAAGGGCGGAGTCCAGGTTCAGATTATCTACAGAGACACAAACAGGAAACAGATTATCTACAGAGACACAAACAGGAAACAGATTATCTACACAGACACAAACAGGAAGCAGATTATCTACAGAGACACAAACAGGAAACAGATTATCTACACAGACACAAACAGGAAACAGATTATCTACAGAGACACAAACAGGAAACAGATTATCTACACAGACACAAACAGGAAACAGATTATCTACAGAGACACAAACAGGAAACAGATTATCTACACAGACACAAACAGGAAACAGCCATAAATCTCTGACTTCCTGTTTGTGAACGTCTACAGCAGACACAGCAAACTCGGGTCTAACAACTTATTCTTCTCGTTAAGTGGCGGTCACGCCGCTGGTCAACGCCGCGGTGACATTTGACTGACGTGACTTTTTGATAAAAACTTTATTGTAGTTCAATAATGTACAACGACCTGTCAGATTAAAGAATGTTTGAGGATGAGCTTCTGTGCTTCAGTGTTTAGCCAGCTCTGCACGTGGTGGACACTGTAGCTTCAGTGTTTAGCCAGCTCTGCATGTAGAGACACTGTAGCTTCAGTGTTTAGCCAGCTCTGCACGTGGTGGACACTGTAGCTTCAGTGTTTAGCCAGCTCTGCACGTGGTGGACACTGTAGCTTCAGTGTTTAGCCAGCTCTGCACATGGTGGACACTGTAGCTTCAGTGTTTAGCCAGCTCTGCATGTGGTGGACACTGTAGCTTCAGTGTATAGCCAGCTCTGCATGTAGAGACACTGTAGCTTCAGTGTTTAGCCAGCTCTGTACGTGGTGGACACTGTAGCTTCAGTGTTTAGCCAGCTCTGCATGTGGTGGACACTGTAGCTTCAGTGTTTAGCCAGCTCTGCATGTAGAGACACTGTAGCTTCAGTGTTTAGCCAGCTCTGCATGTGGTGGACACTGTAGCTTCAGTGTTTAGCCAGCTCTGCATGGGTCTGTAAAGCTTTCTGCGTTCTAACCTCGCTCCATGTTTCATCTCCAACATTGATCCTAGTTTGAGCAGCTTTCTGCTGCTGGAGCTTATTAGAAACATGCAGAGGCTTTTTAGCTCGGGTACAATCACTTCTATCTGAAGCAGTTCCACTGCCCGCTTCCATCGCTGCAACACCTGTTCACCTGATAACTGCTCTCATATCTGGCAAACCCAGGGGCGTCCAAAACGGCCTTCAAAGCCCCGCCTACCTTCTCTGGTCCAATCAAATCCAGAGCATTCAGGAGCAGAATCTAAAGTTAGAAGCTTGAACTGTAACCTCACTGCTCAGGAAAACTGGTCTGACACGGACTGACTGTGGATCAGTTAGCTTGTGAGTTCACCTCTACAGTGAGGGCTTAATCCTACCTGTTCCCTCTCTGATCTCCAGCTTCACGTCTCCAATTAACCAGCGGTAACACGGGAAGGTCAGGGCTTTGTCTCCCCCTGGAGGCTCCACTGTGACGTAGCGACAGAACCAGTTATCTTCCACCCAGTACCTCTGTTTCTCCAGTCTGACCAGTAACAGGGCGCCCAGAGCCGCACTGCTGCTCACCTTGTACTGATCCACCTGGTGGAGAAAGAGAGGAATTATGACAAGCTTTAAGAGCAGTAAAACTTTCCACCAGCAGACACTAACAGGCAGCGCCGTTGGTGAGGTGGGCTTTATTACCTGAGGGGGAAACGCCTTAAAGTAAGAGCTCTACCTTCACCCCTACATCAGCCTTCTTTACATTCCGGCCCTGTCATGTGATCACGGCCTCTGGGCAGGACGCCACAGATTGAGATCCCAGATATCAGCAGGAATGTGTTTCTTCTGCAGGGTGAGGAGCTAAGACTTACAGGTGAGGAGCTCCGACTTACAGGTGAGGAGCTCAGACTTACAGGGGAGGAGGGTGAGGAGCTCAGACTTACAGGTGAGGAGCTCCGACTTACAGGTGAGGAGGGTGAGGAGCTCAGACTTACAGGTGAGGAGGGGGAGGAGCTCAGACTTACAGGTGAGAAGGGTGAGGAGCTCAGACTTACAGGTGAGAAGGGTGAGGAGCTCTGACTTACAGGTGAGAAGGGTGAGGAGCTCAGACTTACAGGTGAGGAGCTCAGACTTACAGGTGAGGAGGGGGAGGAGCTCAGACTTACAGGTGAGAAGGGTGAGGAGCTCAGACTTACAGGTGAGAAGGGTGAGGAGCTCTGACTTACAGGTGAGAAGGGTGAGGAGCTCAGACTTACAAGTGAGGAGGGTGAGGAGCTCTGACTTACAGGTGAGGAGGGGGAGGAGCTCAGACTTATAGGTGAGAAGGGTGAGGAGCTCAGACTTACAGGTGAGGAGGGTGAGGAGCTCAGACTTACAGGTGAGGAGCTCCGACTTACAGGTGAGGAGCTCCGACTTACAGGTGAGGAGCTCAGACTTACAGGTGAGGAGCTCCGACTTACAGGTGAGGAGGGGGAGGAGCTCTGACTTACAGGTGAGAAGGGTGAGGAGCTCTGACTTACAGGTGAGGAGGGGGAGGAGCTCAGACTTACAGGTGAGGAGGGGGAGGAGCTCAGACTTACAGGTGAGAAGGGTGAGGAGCTCAGACTTACAGGTGAGGAGCTCTGACTTACAGGTGAGAAGGGTGAGGAGCTCAGACTTACAGGTGAGGAGGGTGAGGAGCTCCGACTTCAGGTTGTGTCAGGTCAGGGTTAGGGTTAGGGTTAGGTGTTGCGTTTGTGTAGGTCATTCCAGATGTGTTTGTTCACCACCTTATTTGCCTCTATGAAGGTTTATTCTCTGATGGGCCCACTGCCCAACAGAACTATAGTATTGCTTAATTATGTAATCTGAAACCTGGGTTACTTATTGTGAATAACTCTGATCCTTCATCCAATCAAAACTGATGAGTCATCAAAACATTCCCCCCCCCGTACAGTGTGTGTGGATGGAGACATGAGCTAATCACACCCATTTGGTTTTTTGAAGCAGGCTGTAAACATGTTCATGTCTGCTGTAAAAACAGGCTGTTTGAATGGGTGTGTATGTGACTTCCTGTGCTGCTGCATCCAGGTAGGTGGCTGCTTGCTTCAGACAAACTGTGAAAATGTTTTTTTCATCCACAAACAAAGACAGGAAAACAAACCATCCCATAAAAACGAAGCTCAAGGTGAGCTCAGACCTGAGTGTGAACCACAAACAATCAACAACAGTCTTTAATTCGTCATCTGAACTTAAGTCATCAACATGCCTAACCCACACACACTAAAGGACACACATACTCAAAGACACACATTAAAGGACACTAAAAGACACACACACACACACACACTAGAGGACACACACTAAAGAACACACTATAAGACACACTGAAGGACACACACTAGAGGACACCGTTTTTTAAGCATGTGTGTATCTGTTCGTCATCAACAGATTATCATCAATTAACAATGTTACACTCCATTATATTCCGGTCACTCTCTAGCGGTGTCCCCGGGTCACTCTCTAGCGGTGTCCCCAGGTCACTCTCCAGCTGTGTCCCTGGGTCACTCTCTAGTTGTGTTCTCGGGACACTCTAGCTGTGTCCCTGGGTCACTCTAACTGTGTCCTCGGGTCACTCTAGCTGTGACCCGGGGTCACTCTAACTGTGTCCCTGGTTCACTCTCTAGCTGTGTCCTCGGGTCACTCAAGCTGTGTCCTCGGGTCACTCTGTGTCCTCGGGTCACTCTAACTGTGTCCCTGGTTCACTCTCTAGCTGTGTCCTCGGGTCACTCTCTAGCTGTGTCCCTCTCTAGCTGTGTCCCTGGGTCACTCTCTAGCTGTGTCCCTGGGTCACCCTCTAGCTGTGTCCTCGGGTCACTCTAGCCGTGAGATTACAATAAACTAGCAGCTCAACCTAACATTTGCTGAGTTAACATTAGTTTATTTTACTTTGCATCACTTTGTTTTTAGTTGAGTTAACAGACTTTGCTAATCACACAAATGGTCAAGTTAAAAACATTTAGAGAGGTTGTGGTTTTCAGTTGAATATTACTCCAGTAGCCAAACGGTTTTTAAACATTTCTTAGAGTGAAGCAAAATTTAACGTTATTTTTACTGCAACGTGTTTCGTTTGATTTTAGGGAGCAAGGAGCATTCTGCTCAGTTTATCAACATGGTCATCTGTTCAAAGGAGTGAAGAACACAGCCAGCTTAGCTTGGAGGTAACATTGAGGAAAACAAGCTATATTATATCATCACCATTAGACCATCTTTTACTGAAGACTAGAATTGGTCGTCATTATAAAGGCCACAATAACAAGACACCAAGTAAATGATCTCACATGGATGAAAACTGATGACTTTATTTTCCAAAATGTTCACCCATGTTCACATGATTCCCCTTTTCTGTTGTTTTCTCTGTAATAAGAACTATTTTAGAGACAATGGACCCGGCTTAAAGTGTGTCGCCACGACAGGCCAAAAAGAAATGGGATCATCTTAAAAAGAAATACAAAGTATGTAATCTGTGCATTGAAATGTAATTTATATCAGTTATATTCATACAAATTAATAACATTTGTGTTTATTGCTGTTGTTGTTGTCAACGGCCATGATGGATTTCCTCTGCCTCAGGATTGTATCCAGGCCGTGAGTTTGGCCCTGGTGTGTCCTCATGGATGAGTTGTTGGGACAAAGGCAGTCCACTGAATGGCCTCCATCCCTGAGGACACAGCAGGGCCCAGCAAGTGGGGGGGGGACCAGGAGGAGGAGAAGTCAGGGAGAGAGGGAAGGCAGACAGGGGGAAAGAGAAAGAGAGAAAGGGACAATCATGAGGAGCTGATGGATGTTAGCGTTAAAAGCTACATGTTCATACAGGTCCCAATGAATGGATTTGATTGGCACAGAGGTGACAAACAAAAAGTGCTTATAAAGGAGAACTGAGCATCACAGACGGGCTTCCTGGTTCTCGATGACTCGTCTTCAAAGTTTGGGGCGCAGAGAGCCAACGGCGGGTTTGTCTGAGCAGAACTCTTTCCACCATGACGGTCTCTCCAAGACCTGAGAGCCCTGCATCACTGTGGACCACAGGTTCCTGTATAGCTGAGACACACACACACACACACACACACAGATGCACACCCCTGATGTTAACTTCCATTTTCATCATGAGGACATTAATACACAGTGAATGGATGGTGTGTGTTTTACTGTGTGTATGTGTGTGTGTGTGTGTGTGTGTTTACCTGACCGTCAGCATTTCCTGCAGGTGAGTTCAGGATGAAATCAGGAGGAGCCAAAACATCAACCAACGCTACAGCATCATCCTTCAGCTGCGGACACACACACACACACACACACACACACACACACACACACACACACACACACACACACACACACACACACACACACACACACACACACACACACACACACACACACACACACACACACACACACACACACACACACACACACACACACACACACACACACACACACACACACACACACCAAAGTCTCCTGTAGGTTATTAGAAACCATTAAGAGTCTCAGAGTGATGACATCACAGGACCTCTTCATGCACCTCCAGTGTCTGTTGATAATCAATAAGTAAAAGGACGACTCAGGAGGCTCAGTTATTAAAACCACAACAAACATCCCCAGGATATTTGAAGGCTATGAGCCCAGTGCATTGTGGGTATTGAAGTATTTGAACCCTCTGGGCAAGAGAGAATTGTTTTCTGTTTGGATCTCTCTACTGCATTTAAGCTCAATACCCAGGTAATGACATGTCATCTCTCTGATGGACACACAGGTGCACAGGTATACACAGAGGTACACACACAGACAGACACACAGGTATACACACAGGTACAGACAGACAGGTACACACTAGGGTTGTCACGATACTAGAATTTTAAATTCGATGTCGATACTCCAAAAAACTCGATAATCGAGACCATTTTTAAATCTGCGGGGCGAAAAAAACAGACAAAATGTAGAAGCATAATTTCCTTTAATAAAGTTGAGAATACAAACTATAAACAGTATATTATGGAGTGCAACATTTAAAAACAAAGCCTATTACACTTTTATGAGAAAGCTTAACTACATTTAGCAGCACGTGTAAACGACAGTAGCTGCTGGTCGACTTTTCTCAGCTTCATTCTGGGACTTTGCACTTTCAGGGAAAAATAATAGTGTTGTGTTTCTGTTATAGACAGGACTGTTAACGTTTACTCCCACATTAACATGGGGTGTTTCATTATTAGCTATAGCCGCTAGCTTAAGATTACATGGCTAACGTGGCTATCGGTTAATGTTAACGTGTGGCTGGGTTAACGTTCAGTATAACTGTATAATATTTATATGTGGCTGAAACTTCATTGACCCGCTCTAAATTCATCATAGAGAACGGGTGTTGGTCTTTCAGATGCTTTGCCAACTTTGATGTGCTACTGGACTTTTAGCCACCACTTTGAAGCATTGCTTTCATACGGAGCTGTTGAAATCCGTTGCTTTTCCTTCAGTGTTTGTTTAATATTATATATATATATATATATATATATATATATATATATATATAAAATATTTCCACATACAACTTTTTCACTTCCATAATTTTCAACCAAAACTAGTTTCTCAAGCCCCCCAGCAGCAGCACTAGCTGCAGCCGTGCCGACATCATGATAGTGTGTTTATCTGAGGGGAGGGGCTCCACATGTGTCTGTTTGTTGACAGGTTGTCAGACAGGTATAGAGACAGGTTGTCAGACAGGTACAGAGACAGGTTGTCAGACAGGTATAGAGACAGGTTGTCAGATAGGTACAGAGACAGGTTGTCAGACAGGTACAGAGACAGGTTGTCAGACAGGTACAGAGACAGGTTGTCAGACAGGTATAGAGACAGGTTGTCAGACAGGTATAGAGACAGGTATAGAGACAGGTTGTCAGACAGGTACAGAGACAGGTTGTCAGACAGGTACAGAGACAGGTTGTCAGACAGGTACAGAGACAGGTTGTCAGACAGGTATAGAGACAGGTTGTCAGACAGGTACAGAGACAGGTTGTCAGACAGGTACAGAGACAGGTTGTCAGACAGGTACAGAGACAGGTTGTCAGACAGGTACAGAGACAGGTTGTCAGACAGGTACAGAGACAGGTTGTCAGACAGGTACAGAGACAGGTTGTCAGACAGGTACAGAGACAGGTTGTCAGACAGGTACAGAGACAGGTTGTCAGACAGGTACAGAGACAGGTTGTCAGACAGGTATAGAGACAGGTTGTCAGACAGGTCGAAGGAAGGCGTGTGTGTACCTGTGAGCAGAGAGTGAGGATGCTCATCTGGATGATCTCTGCAGGTCTCCCTCCACTCAGGTAGTTACCTGCACAGAGTCAAACAGGTAACACTGTAAAGTATCCTGAATTTCCCTCGGGATCAATAAAGTATCTATATATATATCTATCTATCTATCAGTACGATGAAGACCAAATCAAGCTGTGTTCAGTTCAGAATATATGAGACAGGTGTGATGACAGCTAAGTAGTACAGGTGTAGTAAAGGTGTGAGTACAGGTGTGAGTACAGGTGTGTATTACAGGTGTTTAGTACAGGTGTGTAGTACAGGTGTGTACAGGCGTGTAGTACAGGTGTGTACAGGCGTGTATTACAGGTGTTTAGTACAGGTGTGTAGTACAGGTGTGTACAGGCGTGTAGTACAGGTGTGTACAGGCGTGTATTACAGGTGTTTAGTACAGGTGTGTAGTACAGGTGTGTACAGGTGTGTAGTACAGGTGTGTACAGGCGTGTAGTACAGGTGTGTACAGGCATGTAGTACAGGTGTGTACAGGCGTGTAGTACAGGTGTGTACAGGCGTGTAGTACAGGTGTGTACAGGCGTGTAGTACAGGTGTGTACAGGCATGTAGTACAGGTGTGTACAGGCGTGTAGTACAGATGTGTACAGGCATGTAGTACAGGTGTGTAGTACAGGTGTGTAGTACAGGTGTGTACAGGCATGTAGTACAGGTGTGTACAGGCGTGTAGTACAGGTGTGAAATACTGACCCTGGTACAGCGTTGCCATGTGGTTGCTAAGGCTCCACAGTCCATACAGAGCACAGAGTTTCTTCAGAACAGGCCTTAGAGCATCAGGAGTGTTGGGGTCAAAGGTCACATCATAGAACCTCTTCAGACAGCTTTGGTCAATGTAGGCAATTGCCAAAGAGCGGCAGAAATACACCTGCAAACACATACAAACACAAGCAATGGTGTTTATTAAACCACAAGCCGCTGCTTCAGCTCATGGGCTTTCACAGTGCTTTTGTTCGCTGTGTGTATGCCCTGTGTTCCCAATGTGATTCAGAGAGTCATATCACTGACCTGGCTGTTGTTTCGAGCCTCGAAGTCATCCAATCCTGCATCTCTCTGCTGCTGCAGCCTCCTCTGGCTCTCCGTCAACAGGAAACACACCAACCACTGATACGCTGACACACACACTGACACATGACACGTAACAATAAGACAAGTGTAACAAGATAACAAATAACAACTTGAAATGATGTGACAACACGACATACATACCACACGACGCACGTAACATGACAGGATACAGTACAGTACGTAACAACACAACACGCAACAATAAGACAAAACAAACATTACAAGATGACACATGCAACAAAATGACACATGTAAGACACACGTAACAATAAGACACACGTAACAATACGACACGTAACAATAAAACACGTAACGATAAGACACACGTAACAATAAGACACGTAACAATAAAACACGTAACAATAAGACACACGTAACAATAAGACACGTAACAATAAAACACGTAACAATAAGACGCGTAACAATAAGACACACGTAACAATAAGACACACGTAACAATAAGACACACGTAACAATAAGACACGTAACAATAAGACACACGTAACAATACGACACACGTAACAATAAGACACACGTAACAATAAAACACGTAACAATAAGACACGTAACAATAAAACACGTAACAATAAGACGCGTAACAATAAGACACACGTAACAATAAGACACACGTAACAATAAGACACACGTAACAATAAGACACGTAACAATAAGACACACGTAACAATACGACACACGTAACAATAAGACACACAACAATAAGACACGTAACAATAAGACACACATAACAATAAGACACGTAACAATAAGACACACATAACAATAAGACACACATAACAATAAGACACGTAACCATAAGACACGTAACAATAAGACACGTAACAATAAGACACGTAATAATAAGACACGTAACAATAAGACACAACAATAAGACACGTAACAATAAGACACACAACAATAAGACGCGTAACAATAAGACACGTAACAATAAGACACGTAACAATAAGACACGTAACAATAAGACACGTAACAATAAAACACGTAACAATAAGACACACAACAATAAGACACGTAACAATAAGACACACAACAATAAGACACACGTAACAATAAGACACGTAACAATAAGACACGTAACTATAAGACACGTAATAATAAGACACGTAACAATAAGACACGTAATAATAAGACACGTAACAATAAAACACGTAACAATAAGACACGTAACAATAAGACACGTAATAATAAGACACACGTAACAATAAGACATGTAGCAATAAGACACGTAATAATAAGACACACGTAACAATAAGACACGTAATAATAAGACACACGTAATAATAAGACACGTAACAATAAGACACGCAACAATAAGACACACAACAATAAGACACGTAACAATAAGACACACATAACAATAAGACACGTAACCATAAGACACGTAACAATAAGACACGTAACAATAAGACACGTAATAATAAGACACGTAACAATAAGACACAACAATAAGACACGTAACAATAAGACACACAACAATAAGACACGTAACAATAAGACACACGTAACAATAAGACACATAACAATAAGACACACGTAACAATAAAACACGTAACGATAAGACACACGTAACAATAAGACACGTAACAATAAAACACGTAACAATAAGACACACGTAACAATAAGACACGTAACAATAAAACACGTAACAATAAGACGCGTAACAATAAGACACACGTAACAATAAGACACACGTAACAATAAGACACACGTAACAATAAGACACGTAACAATAAGACACACGTAACAATACGACACACGTAACAATAAGACACACGTAACAATAAAACACGTAACAATAAGACACGTAACAATAAAACACGTAACAATAAGACGCGTAACAATAAGACACACGTAACAATAAGACACACGTAACAATAAGACACACGTAACAATAAGACACGTAACAATAAGACACACGTAACAATACGACACACGTAACAATAAGACACACAACAATAAGACACGTAACAATAAGACACACATAACAATAAGACACGTAACAATAAGACACACATAACAATAAGACACACATAACAATAAGACACGTAACCATAAGACACGTAACAATAAGACACGTAACAATAAGACACGTAATAATAAGACACGTAACAATAAGACACAACAATAAGACACGTAACAATAAGACACACAACAATAAGACGCGTAACAATAAGACACGTAACAATAAGACACGTAACAATAAGACACGTAACAATAAGACACGTAACAATAAAACACGTAACAATAAGACACACAACAATAAGACACGTAACAATAAGACACAACAATAAGACACACGTAACAATAAGACACGTAACAATAAGACACGTAACTATAAGACACGTAATAATAAGACACGTAACAATAAGACACGTAATAATAAGACACGTAACAATAAAACACGTAACAATAAGACACGTAACAATAAGACACGTAATAATAAGACACACGTAACAATAAGACACGTAATAATAAGACACACGTAACAATAAGACACGTAATAATAAGACACACGTAATAATAAGACACGTAACAATAAGACACGCAACAATAAGACACACAACAATAAGACACGTAACAATAAGACACACATAACAATAAGACACGTAACCATAAGACACGTAACAATAAGACACGTAACAATAAGACACGTAATAATAAGACACGTAACAATAAGACACAACAATAAGACACGTAACAATAAGACACACAACAATAAGACACGTAACAATAAGACACACGTAACAATAAGACACGTAACAATAAGACACACGTAACAATAAAACACGTAACGATAAGACACACGTAACAATAAGACACGTAACAATAAAACACGTAACAATAAGACACACGTAACAATAAGACACGTAACAATAAAACACGTAACAATAAGACGCGTAACAATAAGACACACGTAACAATAAGACACACGTAACAATAAGACACACGTAACAATAAGACACGTAACAATAAGACACACGTAACAATACGACACACGTAACAATAAGACACACGTAACAATAAAACACGTAACAATAAGACACGTAACAATAAAACACGTAACAATAAGACGCGTAACAATAAGACACACGTAACAATAAGACACACGTAACAATAAGACACACGTAACAATAAGACACGTAACAATAAGACACACGTAACAATACGACACACGTAACAATAAGACACACAACAATAAGACACGTAACAATAAGACACACATAACAATAAGACACGTAACAATAAGACACACATAACAATAAGACACACATAACAATAAGACACGTAACCATAAGACACGTAACAATAAGACACGTAACAATAAGACACGTAATAATAAGACACGTAACAATAAGACACAACAATAAGACACGTAACAATAAGACACACAACAATAAGACGCGTAACAATAAGACACGTAACAATAAGACACGTAACAATAAGACACGTAACAATAAGACACGTAACAATAAAACACGTAACAATAAGACACACAACAATAAGACACGTAACAATAAGACACACAACAATAAGACACACGTAACAATAAGACACGTAACAATAAGACACGTAACTATAAGACACGTAATAATAAGACACGTAACAATAAGACACGTAATAATAAGACACGTAACAATAAAACACGTAACAATAAGACACGTAACAATAAGACACGTAATAATAAGACACACGTAACAATAAGACATGTAGCAATAAGACACGTAATAATAAGACACACGTAACAATAAGACACGTAATAATAAGACACACGTAATAATAAGACACGTAACAATAAGACACGCAACAATAAGACACACAACAATAAGACACGTAACAATAAGACACACATAACAATAAGACACGTAACCATAAGACACGTAACAATAAGACACGTAACAATAAGACACGTAATAATAAGACACGTAACAATAAGACACAACAATAAGACACGTAACAATAAGACACACAACAATAAGACACGTAACAATAAGACACACAACAATAAGACACGTAACAATAAGACACACAATTAGACACACGTAACAATAAAACACGTAACAATAAGACACATGTAATAATAAGACACGTAACAATAAGACACACGTAACAATAAGACACGTAATAATAAGACACACATAACAATAAGACACGTAACAATAAGACACGTAACTATAAGACACGTAACAATAAGACACGTAATAATAAGAAACGTAACAATAAGACACGTAATAATAAGACACGTAACAATAAAACACGTAACAATAAGACACACGTAACAATAAGACACACGTAACAATAAGACACACGTAACAATAAGATACACGTAATAAGACACACGTAACAATAAGACACGTAATAAGACACACGTTACAATAAGACACACGTAATAAAACACACGTAACAATAAGACACACGTAACAATAAGACACGTAATAAGACACACGTTACAATAAGACACGTAATAAAACACACGTAACAATAAGACACACGTAACAATAAGACACACGTAACAATAAGACACACGTAATAAAACACACATAACAATAAGACACACGTACCAATCAGACACACGTAACAATAAGACACACGTAACAATAAGACACACGTAACAATCAGACACACGTAACAATAAGACACACGTAATAAGACATGTAACAATAAGACACACGTAACAATAAGACACACGTAATAAAACATGTAACAATAAGACACACGTAATAAAACACACGTAACAATAAGACACACGTAACAATAAGACACACGTAATAAGACATGTAACAATAAGACACACGTAATAAAACACACGTAACAATAAGACACACGTAACAATAAGACACACGTAACAATAAGACACACGTAACAATAAGACACACGTAACAATAAGACACACGTAATAAAACACACGTAACAATAAGACAC
>NW_027636693.1:0-11764 GCF_947650265.1 Symphodus melops | reverse complement strand
TGCATGTTTCTAATAAGCTCCAGCAGCAGAAAGCTGCTCAAACTAGGATCAATGTTGGAGATGAAACATGGAGAGAGGTTAGAACGCAGAAAGCTTTACAGACCCATGCAGAGCTGGCTAAACACTGAAGCTACAGTGTCCACCACATGCAGAGCTGGCTAAACACTGAAGCTACAGTGTCCACCACATGCAGAGCTGGCTAAACACTGAAGCTACAGTGTCCACCACATGCTGCCCTGTGTGAGAGGAGGGGGCGGAGCCAACTCTCTGTGATGATTAGAGTTTAGACTGCAGTACTCATTTTAAACACCAGGGGGCGGAGCTACTGACTGCTCCTTTAAATCGAGCAAATATTTCTGGTCTAAATGTTTCTGCAGGTGAATTATACGTTATTGCGTTCCAGTTTTTGTTGTTAACAGCTTTAAATACTCTAAAATTAAAACCCTCGACTTGATTGGATCGAGCCGGATTTAATGTAGAGAAATGTTTTCTGTAAAATGTGTGAACTGACCCTTTAAGAGGTTCAATCTGGAGTGTTGTAATCTGCAGTTCTTCTCTGGCACTCTGCGTCTCCGCCTGTGGAGACGAGGAGCGTGCACGCTCTGCCAGCTTCCTCCACAATAAATAAAACATGTGAGCGGTGTGTAAGTCTGCATATTTCCTGCTGTAGGAGCTTTATGCAGACTTTTCCTTTTTGAAAAAGATTTCACGTCATGTTCATCTGGCAATTCATCACAGCAAAAAAAAAGATGATCTTCCCGGATTCATCTCCTCCTGTGAGTCACCCACTCACTTATTCCTGCTTCCTGCTAAACCCTTTTTTCAATTCATAAGCTCTGCTTTGTGTCGTCTCCACCCACGCTCCCACCGATTCCTCCTCCCTCGTTCCTCTCAGGAGCTCCCACCCGTCTCTGACGCAGGCCTCCTCTCTTCCTCTCGCTCTGCTTTCATACATTTCAAACGGTCCGGCTCATTTTGAGTCTTTGCCCTCGGGACGCCGAGCCCTGCACCTTTCACGCTGAGAATGAAAGGTCAAATAAAATTACACGGACGCATGAATACAAAACCAGCAGCGCTCCGACTCCGAGGAACTCCAGCTGAGAAAACCTGTTTAAAATTCTCCTCCGCGTGTTTGAAACGGCGTGTTCAACCCGCTGACGTGCTCGGATTTCTCCTCCATCCTGAGGACGTGCAGAGACGGAGCGCCGCGGGTCAAACGGGTCCGATTCACGCTGCAGACGTGCAGTGAAGCATTTTAGAGACATCAGACACGTGGGGATCGAACCCACAACCTTCTGGTTGAGAGAGGAGCGACTCTACCACTGAGCCACAGCCGCCCGAAAGATATAAATGAGACCAAACTGAAGTGTGTTTGTTTCTGCTTCTCTGCACTCGAGCTCTTTCACCAACGCCATGATGACACTAAAACATCTGAAGGCGTCTGATTGGTTTACGTCAGTGACGGTAAATCAAAACATTTCTGCTGCTGAACTTTGACGTGTTGGATTCAGTTTGTTGTTTGTGGTTGGATGAATTTTTAGAATCATAAAAAAAAGTTATTAACAAAAAAAAATCTTTTTCAGACATTTTAAAACAAAAGTCAGATTTGAAGCTGAACTCAGAGTCTGCTAATGTTAGCGCTGCTAGCATACGTGGAGAGACAAACAGGTCTCAGGAGGACTGCTCCGAATCTATTCACACGTGCACCTCACAGCAGGAGGCCATCGGGGGCGGAGCCTCCTGAGCCGAGACGTCAAAGAACGACCACGTTCTCACATTCTCTGAATAAATACGAGCAGCGTGAAAATGCAGATTTAAGATCCATAAACAAGTCTGAGTCGTGTTAATCACACTTCAGGGATCTGGAGACGAACGTTCAGCTGCTTCATAAATAAAAGCTGCTGATGATGGAAACAAAACGCACAAACTCCCAAATCAGCCGGTTTAATAAACGGCCTCGGACACGACGGAGCGCCTCTCACTGTGGAAGAAGCTGATTGGTGCAGAGACGGTCTGAGAGAGTTGCAGGAAGCTTCCAGCCTCTGTGTCACCTCTGAAGCTCGACTCAGTCTGCAGGATAATCGGGTTCCTTCCCCGACTCGCCTCCCGACCGATAATCCACCCAGATTATTTGTAGTGAGAGTCCTATAAAGATCTGAACGTCTCTGATTGGTCTCTAACATGTTTGATATTTGACCACATTAAGAAGCCGTGTGACCACGATAACCACGACAGACGGCTGGACGCCACCTGCACAGGTGAGCCGAACGCCTGAAATGCACCTGATACAAGTCTTCATGAGATCAAAGGGAGGGCGGCGTCGGTGTCTCACCTCGTCGTCATGGACCAGCTCCTTCTTCACCACCTTCATGGCGTACACCTGCTCGTTCTTCTTTAACCGAACAAGCAGGACTTTGGCGTAGCTGCCGCGCCCGATCACCCGGATCAAGTCAAAGTCCCCGAGGCCGAGAGCGAGACCCGGAGACAGCTTGATCCCGTCGATGCCGTCCACCACCGCTTTGATGTCCTGCAGGCGGAGAAGACAGACCGGATGATTGACAGCTCACACAAAGCGTTTCCTGATTCTGCAGTCATGTGACACTTTCAGGTCAGCCTCACCTCGGCGTCTCCGTCCTCCGTTTTGTCCACGGTGCAGTTGTGCGGTAAAAACGGTACTGGAACAAACACACAGGAGAGACGTCATGAACTCAAGTCAGGTAAGTGTTGTTCATGTTTTCAGCCACTAGAGGGAGGCAGAGCACAGAGAGTGCAGGATCTAGGTCACTCCACGGGGAGTCCCCCCCCCTCCCACAGACACGCCTCCACGTCAGCTCGTCTGAAGATGAACTTTGTGTTTGAAGGAGACTCTGCTACAGCTCTAATCTATACAAGTATCACAGGCAACCAACAATAATAATAATCAAATAACATGATGAGACGTAAAACACAGGAGTGACTCTGCAAACATAAATCAAACATCACACAGTGGAGTCAGGATTAAAGAGCAGTGTGAACACGACTCTTTCATTCAATCCTCTGAACGTTTGTCTTTGCATGATAAAGATGAAAGACAGCAGACGAGAGGACGCGCTCTGATCTGGACTCAGTTTCAGGATTAACCCGTGGACCCGGTCTCTCCGCTGTGATGGTCCCAAAGTGTGAGCAGGGTTTAGACTTTAAATGAGTGACTCCTAAAACGTGCTGGTTTGAAAAAGCAGTAAAGCAGTTTCTTACTCCTGTCGGTGTCCTCGGTGTCGTCTGGTGGAAGGTCCACCTCGTCACCTTTTCCATCTGAGGGGGGCTCCTGTGATGGCATCGCTGGATCCTGAGCAAACACACACAGAAGGTCAGATAAATAAGCTGCAACACGTTCCCCCAAACATCCCCTCCAACACGCCCCGACACATCCGCCCCGGGGTCCAGACCCGTGGAGCGGGCCGCGGAGACTCATGTGTGCAGGCCGAGCGCTCGCAGACGTGCTGATCACGTCTCACTGAAGAGCTTTCATTATGTGTCTCTTATCTGAAGATAAAGAGAGGAACATTGATTCTTCAGTCAGGGGAAGTTCACTCCTCTCTAAACTTGGAGGTCTTATTTGAATTGAATGACACAGATTTTATTATCATTCTAACACGTGCAGGTACATGACGTCACTGCGAGCGCACTAACGCACCTCGACAAGCTGCAGGAAGACAAACAGGAAGTGCTTTAATGAACTGATCTCTGTGAGCTGTCATGAAGACGTCAGAGCTGCTCAACACTGTTAACACTTATTCAGTCATGTGACCCGTGGCGATTTCAGAGGTGGGCGGAGTCTTACCTCCCGCTAAACATCTCTAAAACTACTGACATGATCACAGAGGAAGATGCCTCTGAGGTCAAAGGTCAGGACATGCGGTCTCTGTTGTGATCATGAACCTGAACGACAGATCCTCAAACTTAAAGATCCACAAACATCAAATATGAATCATCAACTTTAAATGAGCAGAACCTGCAGGCCCGGGTGAAACACACGTTCATGTGGTTTATACTGAGTGTTGGATGAGCTGCTGCAGTGTGAGCGGGCCGTCAGACGTGTGTGTGTGTGTGTGTTCTCTGTGTTTGTGTGTACTCACCATAAGCGTTTGGCAGGTCTGAGGGAAGAGTCTGTGACAGCGCTTATGGACCAGCAGTTTGCAGTTGATACACTTGTAGCCCTGCCGGCCCAGCCCCCATATCCGTTCACTACAGTGGCCACAGTCGGCTTTCTGTAAGACAGGATCACAGAGGTCAGCTCACACGCTGACAGGATCAAGCTTTATTGATTCCTCATCAGAGAGTTTACAGGAAGTGACCACAGAGTCAGACCGAGTGACACAGGAAGGCCGGAAACTTTCTACATGAGGACGTCCTTCTTTCTGTTGCACAAACTCATCTTTTATTCATTCTTAAAGGTCACATGACCTCCTCCTCTTCTTCAGGTGAAATCAGTGTCCTCGCTCCTCTTCATCATGTGTGTGAAGTGTGTTGTTGTAAATCCACTCTGATCCTGTATTTGATCATGTCTATAAACCCCTCTATTTCAGCCCTGCTCAGAACAGGCTGTTTCTGTGTCTGTAGCTTTAAATATGTAAATGAGCTGTGTCTGACCACGCCCCCTCTCTGGAAGGGCTCGGGTGTACTCGCTGCTTTCTGGCTCCATGTCCTATTGTTTACGGTGAGAAGGCAGACTCAGAGGGCAGAACAAACACCTAGCTGTGGGAGTGTCACCCACCTGGGGGGGAGGGGCTACTGCCCTTTGTGATGTCATGAAGGGGAGGGGCTACTGCCCTTTGTGATGTCATGATATGTTAATGTGAATATGACCCGCAGCACAGCTCCTCTGCTTGCTTAAGCTGCCTTTAAAGGATTTGCACGCCGTCACAAGCTGTTCTGAAGTTATTAGAATCACAGCAGCCTCTGACATCGAGGCGTGAACGGGAGGTCGCGACCTTCAGAGGAAAAACAGCCTTAAAGTCAGGGCTCAGCTGATATGTGATTTTTAGTGTCGATATTGGGAAGAGAAAACACGTGATACATCAGCTGATAGTTGTGGAGAAGATCGACTACTCGACACTCTGCAGAGTGATGATGTTTATTGTGATCAATACAGCGCCCTCTACTGGTGACTGAGAACTGCTGCTGTAACACAACCAAACTCAATGTTTAATAATAATGAGAATAAATTTAACAACAATACAAAACATCAAAATGAGAAACTTAAAAGGAGACTGAATAAATACAGGCTGATACTCAAGCTGAAGTCAGTTTACTCTCGTTAGCGACGAGCTAGCAGCTCGCTCGTTCCTCACGGCGTGAGACGAAACTCTCTGTGACATCAGAAGCTTCACGTCTCCGCTTGTCTCTTCATTTCTATATCAGCTCCAAAGTCTCCTCAGAGTCCTGGGACATCGATAAATCTGTCAGCACCACGTCGGACGCAGCGTGTGTGTGTGTGTGTGTGTGTGTGTGTGTGTGTGTGTGTGTGAAGAACAAAGAGCCTCAGTGCAGCTCTGTTGCCATAGAAACTCTTCAAAGGCTTCCTTCAGTCTCGTCTGACTCGGCTCAGAGGTTAAGATGTGTGTTTGCAAATATTCCATAACTTTTCCCCGTCCTGCTCGGCACGCTCGACCTCAGAGGGTCAGGTGTGTACAACACTCCTGTCGGCCAATCAGAAAGTAGGAGCACGTCTCTCTCTCCAGGTTCTTTCCTTCAGAGGTCTGAGTGAAGTCAACACGGAGGCCTGCATTCTGTCTGATGTCCAGCAGGGGCAGCGTCGCTGTTAGCATCAAGCTGTCTGTTCTAAACCAGCTCACCTGCCTTTTATCTCCACCTGTCAGGGGTCAAAGGTCGAGTCTGAGCTACACATATCTGTGTCTCATTCTGCAGCTGGTACCTACTGTGAAGACATCAGGAGCTGCTCTAAAAAACATCTACGGTTCAGTCAAACTTCCACAGAGAATAAAGGATGTGTAACAGTAAGCACGCTGGACCGTGCACACTCACGTGCACACTCACGTGCACACTCACGTGCACATTCAGTTTATTGTCCTTGGAGCTCTGCGTCAGAGCAGCTGAGTCCGTCTCTGACGTCCTTGACCTAACTGGACGTCTTCCCAGCGCTCAGTGCTGCAGAGCCTGCTCCACCATCACATTAACTGCTGGACCATTATATTCCATATCAGACGGCATCTGCAGGACGCCACGTGCAACTCAGAGTCCAGCCTGACCAGCGCCAGGGTGTGCAACCAAAAGATTCAATTTGAACCAGGAAGCCAGAACAGCATGATGGAGTTATTTTATTTGAGGAGAAGCTGTCAAACCGCGTTACCCAGCAGGCATGAGACTGAGCCCAGCACACAGCTCATCCCTCCGCTGACTGAGATAAAAGGATGATCGATCCACTGAGTAACAGATGGTGCGAGTGCCAGGAAACTGACCGACGGGCTCCATGATGAGAAGTGATCCTGTGTGTGATTCACCACCGACAGAACAACAGAAGAACGTCTGATCGAGTCGACGACAACAACCGTTAACAGTAACACGACGCAGAGCTTCCTCCAGGGTTTACTGACCCGCCCTGTCTCCTCCTCTCCGCATGTTTCCACACTGATCTACAGTCACAGAAAGCTTTCTTAACGTGTCTTTGTAAAGTAAAGGGTGATGATGTCACAGTCAGACTCTCCTCTGTTAGCTTCATTCTCTCAAACTTAGATTATCAGTATCTGATGATAAATATACATCCAAACAAACACTGACGTTCCTTTTGAGGATCCACACGGCAGCTTCTTCTCCATGCAACTCTTCACTCACTCAGATGATACAGATCTGCAAAGCTGTGCTGCAGGAGAGCAGGCTTTAGGCTAAAAGTGAGGATGACCCTGCAGCAGAGTGCGCTCTCTGTGTGACAAACACAAACAGGAGCAGAGAGGACTAAATGTTGGTCTGAACACTCTCTCTCTCTCCCTCTGCACGGTGAGAGTCTGGTGTCAGTCGTCCCCCTGATGGAGCGAACATCCAGCAGAGACAGGAGCTAAAGAGGCCCCATTACGTCTGCAGGGAGGGATGCACAAAGCAGCTTTCTGCTCTGCAGCATCGGGGGAGACGGAGAGATGAAGAGGAGGGAGGGGGGAGACAGACGTGTGCAGACTGAGAGGAAGCAGAGGGATGGAGTGAGAGAAGGGAGGAGAAACCTGACCTACTTCTCTCAGCTTATTTATATGCTGAGGACAACTTCCTGCACCGACCAGCAGCCTGCAAACCGGCATAGCAACAACAGTCAGACAAATCCCAGTCTGAAATCCTGCTGGTTACCAGTTCACACACGGACTGGGGAGTGCTGGATCTCAGTGAGTAACACCATGCAGACCGTCTGCCTTCACATTTAAACTGTAAAAAGACAAATAAAGGCCCGTGTCCACCTGGCCTTTTATTCAGGGCGCCAGCGTCTTCCTTCATTGAGGAGAGAGCGTGGGCAGCAGCTCGCAGTCGCCCGTGCAGCGCTCCGATATGAATCGTCATCGTAAGAGAGTCCCCGTGTTTGTCTTGTACCCACCGTGTCTGATCAGGTAAAAACAAGATTCCTGACAGCTGTTAAATGTAGAAACATGCAGAACACTGAGTGAAAGCTTTGAACTCTGACGTCTCACACGATGTCACTGCTCACCTACATCTGTATGTCTGTGTGCATGCTTCTATTGAACAGGAGCAGCAGCACGGTGACGATGACCACACGGAGGGTGTGTGTGGATGTCCGAGCAGAGTGCTGAGTCAGACAGAAAGCAGTGCGCTGAATTTCTGCAGAGACATTAAGACTACAACACCCAGGGGAGCCGAAGAAAGAAGGATGATAATAAAGACCTATTCTTTTTTTTACCTGAAGAACTTCCTCCTTCCTCTGCAGAACTGTAAAACTGTCAAACTAAAGTGTAACAGCTGAAGCAGGCGGAGCTAAACACTCCACACAGGAAATCACATGTTCTCCCTGAGCCTGATCCACCTGTCCTCTCAGGTGTCCTCTCTCAGGTGTCCTCTCAGGTGTCCTCTCTCAGTCTCTGCTCAGAGCATCGTTTGTCTAAAATACACAACTTACAACAATAAACTGTGTTTCTGACTCTTGGATGGTTTTGGTGCTGATTAGCTCATTTCCTGTCAGCTCCTGTGCTCTGCCTCTGGTCACTTCCTGTCAGCTCCTGTGCTCTGCCTCTGGTCACTTCCTGTCAGCTCCTGTGCTCTGCCTCTGGTCACTTCCTGTCAGCTCCTGTACTCTGTCTCTGGTCACTTCCTGTCAGCTCCTGTACTCTGTCTCTGGTCACTTCCTGTCAGCTCCTGTACTCTGCCTCTGGTCACTTCCTGTCAGCTCCTGTGCTCTGCCTCTGGTCACTTCCTGTCAGCTGCTGTACTCTGCCTCTGGTCACTTCCTGTCAGCTCCTGTACTCTGCCTCTGGTCACTTCCTGTCAGCTCCTGTACTCTGCCTCTGGTCACTTCCTGTCAGCTCCTGTGCTCTGTCTCTGGTCACTTCCTGTCAGCTCCTGTGCTCTGTCTCTGGTCACTTCCTGTCAGCTCCTGTACTCTGCCTCTGGTCACTTCCTGTCAGCACCTGTACTCTGTCTCTGGTCACTTCCTGTCAGCTCCTGTACTCTGTCTCTGGTCACTTCCTGTCAGCTCCTGTACTCTGTCCTGGTCACTTCCTGTACTCTGTCCTGGTCACTTCCTGTTAGCTCCTGTGCTCTGTCTCTGGTCACTTCCTGTCAGCTCCTGTACTCTGCCTCTGGTCACTTCCTGTCAGCTCCTGTACTCTGCCTCTGGTCACTTCCTGTTAGCTCCTGTGCTCTGTCTCTGGTCACTTCCTGTTAGCTCCTGTGCTCTGTCTCTGGTCACTTCCTGTCAGCTCCTGTGGTCACTTCCTGTCAGCTCCTGTACTCTGCCTCTGGTCACTTCCTGTTAGCTCCTGTGCTCTGTCTCTCCTGCAAGTGCTCCAGAAGATTATTGGTGAAGCAGGTGTTGATACCATAGATATATAAAAACATTTATATATATATGTTAAATATATATTTAATACAATATATACATACATATATAAATATGTTCTATATATATCTATGTCAACTACCACATCAGTTTTAGAGCACTTGCAGGAGATCAGTTCCATTGGAAGCTACACGATCTCTGATTGGCTGCATTTTTAATGAGGGCGTGCCACCTTGAGCGAGCGCAGGAGGCAAGTTGAGAGCAGAGCTGATGGTGAGCACACAGAGGTTGAGAGAGCGTGTACAAAGAGTGCATAGATCATGTTGTTGGTTTGGTCAGATATATATTTGCTTTTCAAAATAAAAGTATGTGCTCGCGAGAGAGCCACTGCGCTCTCAGAACTGTCTCCTCGGCCTCTCGCCAATGTGGCACAATAATGACGCCATACGTCTCTGGTCACTTCCTGTCAGCTCCTGTGGTCACTTCCTGTCAGCTCCTGTGGTCACTTCCTGTCAGCTCCTGTGTGTGTGATCCTCTCCAGAGTCTCGCTGATGTTGTTCGTACTCTCTGATGTTTGTTTGATAAATGTAGCGTAGCATAAACTGTGACCTGGCTAAAGGTAACATCAACACAGAGTGGAAGGTTTGTTTCTGGAGCAGCAGCTCGTCTTCGTCTTACTTCCTGCTCTGATAAAAAACACACATCAGGTACTTAAAGGCTTAATGTCTCTTCTTCTTCTGCAGAATGAGAACACTTCAGTCTCATGTTTCAGACGAGCTGCTGCAGAGAACTGATGAAAGTCCACCTGAGTGTGTGTGTGTGTGTGTGTGTGTGTGTGTGTGTGTGTGTGTGTGTGTGTGTATGAACAACTTCCAAACACGCCATAACTAGGACAGGGTGAATCATTCATCCATATCCAGATAGCTTAGCAGCAGCCTTGATCGCCTGCTGTCATTTATTATTCATCTGACACACACACGCACGCACGCACGCACGCACGCACGCACGCACGCACGCACGCACGCACGCACGCACGCACGCACGCACGCACGCACGCACGCACGCACGCACGCACGCACGCACGCACGCACGCACGCACGCACGCACGCACGCACGCACGCACGCACGCACACACACACACACACACACACACACACACACACACACACACACACACACACACACACACACACACACACACACACACACACACACACACACACACACACACACACACACACACACACACACACACACACACACCCTGATGAGCAGCTGCTGAACGATCTGATAACCTAGGAGGCAGATACAGGAAGTGAGCGAGTGTTTATTTGGTCTTCACATGGCGCCTGCCTTTTCCACCTTCAGTCGAGTCGCTCTCAGGGAACAATAACGTTACACGGGGAGGATGGCGTCTCTCTCGTGTCCGCAGAGCGAACCGCTCACTCGTTTTCAGCTTTATGTCACTCTGTCAGCGGGTCGAGGTCACCTGCTGAGAAGTGTGAACGTCTTTACGGCGCTCCTTCACACAGCAGCCAGTTAGCTCTCGTCTTTGTTTGATAGGATGACTGAGGCTAACGGCCCTGACACGCCAAAGAGACCGCCACCAGTCATCTGTCCTCACTCCAGTCTCACCAGTGTGATGTCACTGCGTCTGTGTGATGTCACTGTGTGTGTGATGTCACTGTGTGTGTGATGTCACTGTGTGAGTGATGTCACTGTGTGTGTGATGTCACTGTGTGTGTGATGTCACTGTGTGTGTGAGGTCACCAGTGTGATGTCACTGTGTCTGTGTGATGTCACTGTGTGTGTGATGTCACTGTGTGTGTGATGTCACTGTGTCTGTGTGAGGTCACCAGTGTGATGTCACTGTGTCTGTGTGATGTCACTGTGTGTGTGATGTCACTGTGTGTGTGATGTCACTGTGTGTGTGAGGTCACCAGTGTGATGTCACTGTGTCTGTGTGATGTCACTGTGTGTGTGATGTCACTGTGTGTGTGATGTCACTGTGTGTGTGAGGTCACCAGTGTGATGTCACTGTGTCTGTGTGATGTCACTGTGTGTGTGATGTCACTGTGTGTGTGATGTCACTGTGTGTGTGATGTCACTGACATCACACAGACAGTGACATCACACACACAGTGACATCACACACACACTGTGTGTGTGAGGTCACCAGTGTGATGTCACTGTCTGTGATGTCACCAGTGTGATGTCACTGTGTGATGTCACTGTGTGTGTGATGTCACTGCGCGTGTGATGTCACTGTGTGTGTGATGTCACTGTGTGTGTGAGGTCACCAGTGTGATGTCACTGTGTCTGTGTGATGTCACTGTGTGTGTGATGTCACTGTGTGTGTGATGTCACTGTGTCTGTGTGAGGTCACCAGTGTGATGTCACTGTGTGTGTGATGTCACTGACATCACACAGACAGTGACATCACACACACAGTGACATCACACACACACTGTGTGTGTGAGGTCACCAGTGTGATGTCACTGTGTGATGTCACTGTGTGTGTGATGTCACTGTGTGATGTCACTGTGTGTGTGATGTCACTGCGCGTGTGATGTCACTGTGTGTGTGATGTCACTGCGCGTGTGATGTCACTGTGTGTGTGATGTCACTGTGTGTGTGATGTCACTGTGTGATGTCACTGTGTGTGTGATGTCACTGCGCGTGTGATGTCACTGTGTGTGTGATGTCACTGTGTGTGTGATGTCACTCACCCTGTTTAAAGCGTTTGGCCTGGAAGAGGTGTCCGTTGACTCGGTA
>NW_027636694.1:0-10431 GCF_947650265.1 Symphodus melops | reverse complement strand
GATAACACCTGTGTGATAACACCTGTGTGATAACACCTGAGTGATAACACCTGTTGATGTTATCAACCCTAACCCAAAACCAACGGAGACATCCAGCAGGTCCTCTCTTCTGTCACATGTGACTCTTTATTACTAAACTCAATCCAGCTTTGTTTCAGGGAAGGCTGCGTTGTGTTTATCGCTGTCACACAGGAAGTGATGACTCTTTCGACCAATCAATGGACTGCAGAGTTTAGATCCACCTTTTAGGATCCGCTCTATGTTCTTGGCTCCCCAACAGAAGGGTCCCAAAAAGTAGGACTCGATCGGTTATTCGGGATTAGTCTATGGAAACACTGCAAAATGCACGTCGTACCAAGACGAACCGAACCGGACCCAAACAATGCTTTTGAATCATGTTGGACTGAAGACGAGGAGAGATCCGTTTGAACCGTAGACTGTAAATATTAAACACACCTTCAGCAGGTAGACCCGTTGTGATCCCTAACACTAAGTGCACCGGGCCAAACAAAGGTTCTCTCTTCCCTGTCGTCATTCTGCTGTGATGAGAAAAAACCCATTCATAGCAGGACAACATGTTTTACTTTAATGCATTTAAAATGTAATGAATTAGACTTAACAGAAAACCTACCTTCAGTGCAGACTTTAAAAACCACCTACAACCAGGGTGGGAAGTACAGGGGGTCCCAGGGTGGGAAGTACAGGGGGTCCCAGGGTGAGAAGTACAGGGGGTCCCAGGGTGAGAAGTACAGGGGGTCCCAGGGTGAGAAGTACAGGGGGTCCCAGGGTGTGAAGTACAGGGGGTCCCAGGGTGGGAAGTACAGGGGGTCCCAGGGTGTGAAGTACAGGGGGTCCCAGGGTGAGAAGTACAGGGGGTCCCAGGGTGAGAAGTACAGGGGGTCCCAGGGTGTGAAGTACAGGGGGTCCCAGGGTGTGAAGTACAGGGGGTCCCAGGGTGTGAAGTACAGGGGGTCCCAGGGTGTGAAGTACAGGGGGTCCCAGGGTGTGAAGTACAGGGGGTCCCAGGGTGTGAAGTACAGGGGGTCCCAGGGTGAGAAGTACAGGGGGTCCCAGGGTGAGAAGTACAGGGGGTCCCAGGGTGTGAAGTACAGGGGGTCCCAGGGTGGGAAGTACAGGGGGTCCCAGGGTGTGAAGTACAGGGGGTCCCAGGGTGTGAAGTACAGGGGGTCCCAGGGTGTGAAGTACAGGGGGTCCCAGGGTGAAACAGCTTAGTGCCGGTACAGGAGACATGAATGCGGAGTGCACATTGAAACACAGGATCCCATGCTGCTTGATTTTAAGGTTTATTTGGTGACCAGGTGATGATGTTGTAGAGGTGGATGATCACAACAAAGAAGTGAAAACATTAAACTCAATGTATTATAATACTAAACAAACAGAATAATCCAAATTATATTATTATCTCTGGTAAATCAGACTTACATCAATAATGCAAAAGGTAAATACAAAAGGTTTGTGGGTTCCTTTCTTCTTCTGACTGCCAGGTTTGGTTTGGAGGGAGCTGGAGGTATGAGGGCAGGCTTTATAATGTTTGGGGTGTGGCTTACACAGGTGTGGTGGAGGTCAGGTGGGGTCTGACACCCCCTGATTGACAGTTGATTGACCCCTGAAAACCTCAAAAGCAACATGTTGGGTGTCTATGAAAAAGAAATCACCTTCAATTGACTTTATACTCTGCAGTGGACCAGATGGAGAGAGCGAGCGATGTCTTTGAATATATACAGTATATAAAATGAATACATTGTTGTGTGAACGTGTATCTGACTAATGCTTGGAACATCAATATAAAGATTGGATCATAAAAGTTTTACAGAAAAAGAACAAATTGGATCCTAAAAACTGATCAGAATGCAGGAAAATTAATGTTAGGTGTCCTAAATCTTCTGGGGAGATCCCCAGATCCTCCCCAGATCCTCCCCAGATCCTCCATAACCTGCCCCGTGTTGGAGGGGGGGCCCCAAAAACCAAAACTACTCGATTACAGTAACACAATGTCATTGTCACGCCTTGACCTGTATGTCAATAACTGATGTCTGATCTTCATCAGGCATCTTCCTCTTCGTCACGCTGGCGTCCATCTCCGCTCTGCTGCTTGGGACGCTTATCATTATCACGCTGAGACGCCATCGTCTGCCCCGCCGACCTTCCTCCATCAGGTAACCTTCATCTGGTGATGTCACCTCCTGTCACGAACAGTACTCTACTGTTACCACTGGGCCCTACACGCTAACATCAGAACTACATGCTAACCGCTAACATCACAACTACATGCTAACCGCTAACATCAGAACTACAGGCCAACCACTAACATTAGAACTACATGCTAACTGCTAACATGAGAACTACATGCTAACCACTAACATTAGAACTACATGCTAACCGCTAACATCAGAACTACAGGCTAACCGCTAACATTAGAACTACATGCTAACCGCTAACATCAGAACTACATGCTAACTGCTAACATGAGAACTACATGCTAACCACTAACATTAGAACCACATGCTAACCGCTAACATCAGAACTACAGGCTAACCGCTAACATTAGAACTACATGCTAACCGCTAACATCAGCACTACATGCTAACCACTAACATTAGAACTACATGCTAACTGCTAACATTAGAACTACACACGAACCACTAACATTAGAACTACACGCTAACCGCTAATATCAGAACTACACGATAACAGCTAACATTGTGTGCGTCTCCTCAGCGATAAAGACGAGCTGCTTCAGGACGATTCTTCATCTCTCGAGTCTCTGAGCGTCTCACAGAGTCCTGAACCAGACCAGGCCTGAAGGGGGCGTCACAGTGGTGACATCACAGCGCTGACATCACAGCGGTCTGAGTTTATAAAACCTTTTACTGTGTGAAATTTCTCTTCAATGGCGCCACTTCCTGTTTTAACATGTTTATTTCCTGTCAGACTTTTATTTTGTTAATCATTATTTTCATGTCTCTTTATAGGTCAGAGTTAATCAGCTTAGCTTAGCATAAAGTCCAACAACACATCCACTCTGAAGTTCAATGCAGTGGTCTGATTGGCTGGAACGGATATGTTAATCAGTTAGTTTAAGAGGCTAGCTGTTGTTTAGCATACAGACAGTAGCACATGATCACAACTGACTTGATTTTATTTGAACAGTTTGTGAGTTTGACCTTTGATCTTTGTCATGTAATGATTTGATTATGATTATGAGACTTAAGCTACCCTTTCAAAATAAAAGTAGTTTTACCTTTTATCTGCTTCGTTACAATCATTGAAAACTTCAAAATAAACCAACAGGAAGTGATCACATATTGGTCTTAAGAAGAGCAGGTGTGATGACCTCACCTGTGTCTGTTGAGCTGACAGTCAGTTTCTCGTTAACCTGAATACGTCACCATGGTAACAGAGTCTGAACTCCACACCTGGGCCAGTAAGGCCTTGTTCACATTGCACCTCCAAATATGAGGATTTTTATCATCCAGATTGTATGTAGTTGGATTTCTTTTTTTTTTGCCAGTCTGAACGCAAAAAGCCACATGAGATCTTATTTTTTCAAATCTGATTAAACCACATATGGAGGTGGTTTCAAATCTGACTCCTTCCGATCCGACTCAATCTGAACGTCTCTGTTGCGTCAACATATCTTTAGCGTCACTCTCAACTTGTCACCATCGAAAAATAGACGGACCTGAAGTTAACTTTGTTCAGTGAAAGAAAACAAGAATCAAAACAAACGTAGTAAAACAGTTTGCAGACAGACTGCTCTATTAGACTGTTTGAGTCAGAAATAATCACCTTTTTTGCTGTTGTTTTTCCTGGGTGTAACCTGTTACCATAGAAACCAATGTGGACCAGACCAGGGACCTGTGCTACGAAGCTAATTCAACATATCCAGGGTCTCTCTGGGTGATCTGGCTTCTCTAGTCCTGACATCAGAGATGGTGATTATCAGTCCAATGAAGCTGCTTATCAACCTGATCCGTCAACCCAGAGTTACAGAGAGCGCGTTCACGTAAAAGGGGCGGAGTTAGCGTCATTTAACCTATCACAGTCTACACTGAGTCTTCGTCAGCAGATCGTCATATCTACAAACATATTTACAAAAACTACAAACTATATTAACAATATATATAAGTTAAAACAAACAGGCTCCCAAGAGACACAGCTGCAGGACCATCAGATCCTGGAGCTGATGGAGAGGGGGGAGGACACTTCATGTGTCTCTTCCTGGAGCTGATGGAGAGGGGGGGAGGACACTTCATGTGTCTCTTCCTGGAGCTGATGGAGAGGGGGGAGGACACTTCATGTGTCTCTTCCTGGAGCTGATGGAGAGGGGGGGGGACACTTGATGTGTCTCTTCCTGGAGCTGATGGAGAGGGGGGAGGACACTTCATGTGTCTCTTCCTGGAGCTGATGGAGAGGGGGGAGGACACTTGATGTGTCTCTTCCTGGAGCTGATGGAGAGGGGGGAGGACACTTCATGTGTCTCTTCCTGGAGCTGATGGAGAGGGGGGAGGACACTTCATGTGTCCATCATGATTTGACATTATAGTGTGTTTAGTTGTTGATGATGTTTCACTGATATCCTTCAACAGAGACTGAAGAAAGCTCCGGAACATTTCAGTGAAAGATGTAAAATAATGAATGTTTTCTTCTTCATGTTGAATGTGTCCTGCTCTGTTTGTGATGAGCTGCAGTTTAACCACTTTAAAGAGTCACAGCAGCACATTGAGTTCAGAGACCAGTTCTTAGAGTCAGTTCTAAGGTGAACTAACCACGGGACAAATACAAGCTGACCTTTGACCTCTGTTTACTTTGTTTTGTCCTTCCTGCAGCTGTGTCTCTCTGCAGCCTGTTTGTCTCAACAGATTTCGGTAATATAGGTTGTAGATATTGTAAGTATAATGTTTGTAGATATGACGATCTGCTGATTGCAGACCCAGTGATGCTTGTGATATGTTAAATGATAGATAGATAGATACTTTATTGATCCCGAGGGACATTCAAGATGACCCTAATGCCGCCGCTTTCACGTGAACGTGCTCCCATAGAGACCCATATGTTGAACTTGCTTGGTAATAAAGGCCCCAGGTCACTTTTGATCTGTAATGTGGACAGTCAGTCAGTTAGATCAGATTTGGGTGTCAGTCTGAACAAAGCCTAAGAGAGGTCCACAGACCTGGGTCTCTTTGGGGGATCTGGATCCACTAACCCTGACAGGTAAAGAGGCGGACTAATCTTAATTTAACATATCCCAATCATCACAGAGTCTGCAGTCAGCAGATGGTCATATCTGGCACAGGATGAGTCCTAAAACCAGGAAGTGAGTTAGTATTTTAGCTCCATGGTGTAACTATGTGTTCTAAGGGTTCTAACCTTTAAAAGTCTAAATGTGGATTTTGAATGTTTGTGTTTAGACTGAAATAAGGTCTGTGGTTAACACACGCTGAAGAGATGTTGATATTTTGTTAGATGAGATAAACTACATTAGCTGAGACCCCACTTGTGAATTTTAAAGTTTTTGCGTGAACTTCAAACGGCGGTTACTAACAGGTGGCTAACTGAGACTACAGTGGTTGTCATGGAGACATTAAACGTCATCACGCCGGGAACTCTCTCAATAATCCTCCTGAAAGCCTTTTAGTCGTAATTATGTCTTGTAATCTTGTAAATATTAAGTTAATAAAGAAATGATAATAAACCGACGCTGTGTAGTTAGCTTGTAGCATAACGTTAGCTTCTCTCGGCTGCATTAACTCTTCAAACTTTATATAAATGATATTCATGTATAAAGATTATCCAGCTGAACTAAACAGCATCACAAACGTGTGTTTGACACAGATTATTTTATAAATCATCAAAAATACTAATCTCTCATTGGAGGAGAGCCACTGGCGTAGGTACTTCCGGGTTGGCCTACAAAAATACGTCAACAAATGTGAGTCACACAGGAGCGCGCGACGCACACGTCATATCCTTGCGACAATAACGGAAGTGTTTGGTTGGAGCCAAAATGGCGGTGAGTGTGAGCCAGTCGGCTGAAGAAGCTGATGCAGGTTAAGGAGAGAAACGGCGCCGTTAACCACAGAGCACCGGGACACACCGACAGCAGGGCTCGCGAGCCGCTCTCCGGGACTCAGGTAGATGCTGTAAGTTTACCTGTTTACAGGTGAAGCGCTGCGGGCTGCGGAGGGCTAGCCGTTAGCGGCTAACTTAGTGTGCTAACATGTTGAGTCACGGTGTGAGACGGTCTATGAACACACCACGGTGACGTCATAGTGCGTGAGGTTACCTGTCTGTAGATTTACCTGTGATCAGTTTAATCTAAATAAACGTGTGAGCTAACATGCTACACACGCCCTCTGTTGTTAGCATCACGCTGGAGAAGCTATGCGAGAAAACATGTGACTTGCTGTACTGTGACGTCATTGTGTACAGAGGTCCACGTTAAGTTAATGTTAGGAGTGTGATGACGTCATTGAGGCCTACTGCTAATGTTAGCTAAGTATCGTGTCTGACTTTAAACACTGACCCTAACAAAACCAGAACCACCAAACCAAAACCAGGACCACCCCACAACAGAACCACCAGACCAGAACCAGAAACCCCTCAGACCAGACCCACCCCAGACCAGAAGCACCAAACTAGAACTAGAACCACCAAAACCAGAACCACCCCAAAGACAGCAAACAGAATCAGACTTTACCGATCCGTACCGGACTGCTCTGTGTAAACGGGGCTACTGAGGCCCAGTATCTACGGGAGCCTGAGGGGACAAACAGGAAGTTAATGCTGAGGCCCAGTATCTACGGGAGCCTGAGGGGACAAACAGGAAGTTAATGCTGAGGCCCAGTATCTACGGGAGCCTGAGGGGACAAACAGGAAGTTAATGCTGACCCTGCTCTGTCACGGTGTATGCAGTTCGCCACTCCTGTGGTCGAACGCCTGGTACGCTAACGGGGATAAATAGAGTTTAAAAGAGAGAGAGCTATCAGAGTATGATTCTTGATGATTCACCCGTCGAAGAATGATACAAAGTGTGTGTGTGTGTGTGTGTCTCTCTCAGGTGGTCATGGCGGAGTGGCGGGGGGAGTGGCCTTGGAAGAGACACGTCTCAGACCAGCTGAAGCTCAGAGACCGAGTGCAGAGACAGTCGTTTGAAGAGCTCATCCTCCAGTGTGAGTGTTAAACACCGACATCATCACTGTAGATAACCACGAGGAGCAGGAAGTGATGACATCATCACTGTAGATAACCACGAGGAGCAGGAAGTGATGACATCATCACTGTAGATAACCACGAGGAGCAGGAAGTGATGACATCATCACTGTAGATAACCACGAGGAGCAGGAAGTGATGACATCATCACTGTAGATAACCACGAGGAGCAGGAAGTGATGACATCATCACTGTAGATAACCACGAGGAGCAGGAAGTGATGACATCATCACTGTAGATAACCACGAGGAGCAGGAAGTGATGACATCATCACTGTAGATAACCACGAGGAGCAGGAAGTGATGACATCATCACTGTAGATAACCATGAGGAGCAGGAAGTGATGACATCATCACTGTAGATAACCACGAGGAGCAGGAAGTGATGACATCATCACTGTAGATAACCACGAGGAGCAGGAAGTGATGACATCATCACTGTAGATAACCACGAGGAGCAGGAAGTGATGACATCATCACTGTAGATAACCACGAGGAGCAGGAAGTGATGACATCTTCACTGTAGATAACCACGAGGAGCAGGAAGTGATGACATCATCACTGTAGATAACCACGAGGAGCAGGAAGTGATGACATCATCACTGTAGATAACCACGAGGAGCAGGAAGTGATGACATCATCACTGTAGATAACCACGAGGAGCAGGAAGTGATGACATCATCACTGTAGATAACCACGAGGAGCAGGAAGTGATGACATCATCACTGTAGATAACCACGAGGAGCAGGAAGTGATGACATCATCACTGTAGATAACCACGAGGAGCAGGAAGTGATGACATCATCACTGTAGATAACCACGAGGAGCAGGAAGTGATGACATCATCACTGTAGATAACCACGAGGAGCAGGAAGTGATGACATCATCACTGTAGATAGCCACGAGGAGCTGGAAGTGATGACATCATCACTGTAGATAACCACGAGGAGCAGGAAGTGATGACATCATCACTGTAGATAACCACGAGGAGCAGGAAGTGATGACATCATCACTGTAGATAACCACGAGGAGCAGGAAGTGATGACATCATCACTGTAGATAACCACGAGGAGCAGGAAGTGATGACATCATCACTGTAGATGGCCACGAGGAGCAGGAAGTGATGACATCATCACTGTAGATGGCCACGAGGAGCAGGAAGTGATGACATCATCACTGTAGATAACCACGAGGAGCAGGAAGTGATGACATCATCACTGTAGATAGCCACGAGGAGCAGGAAGTGATGACATCTTCACTGTAGATAACCACGAGGAGCAGGAAGTGATGACATCATCACTGTAGATAACCACGAGGAGCAGGAAGTGATGGCGTGTGTCTGCTGGGACTTCCTGTTTCTACCCTTTTCAATCCCAGAACACTGGATGAGCTATATAACTATGACTATATAAATTATCTGATTGGCCACCTTTAGTTCCTATGATTGGGTGATTGCTTTGTTGGAGGCGGGGCTTATTTTAAAAGGATTTGTGCTGTTTCTCGGGGTTACATTTCAGGCGCTGTTTCCACGGAGACGCTGTGACAGTAAAACAGTTGAGTATCTGATTGGCCTTTCGTTCACACGGCATCCGTGTTTCACGGGGTGAAAACTCAAGCTTTTGAATTCGACCTCCAGGGTGGAGTGAAACTGATACGGGGGGGAGCGGTCTCTCTGGCTGCGATGACCTCACCACACCTCCCCACATACATGTGGACATGCTCAGTAGTCCAGAACAAACATAAACAACAATGGCGGCGGATTCTCTTGTGCTATGAGCTTCAGCAGCTCGTTGTATAAACAGAACCTTGATATGAGACATCGTGTGTGTCGCCGCCCAAAGAGCATCGAACACCTGCAGCAAACAGTTCAACCTTTACCCGAGCACAGGGCGACCATACGCAGGGCGACCATACGCAGCGTTTAGCTAAGACCTGGGAGAACTCGCCGCACAGGGCGACCATACGCAGCGTTTAGGATAGATAGATAGATAGATAGATAGATAGATAGATAGATAGATAGATAGATACTTTATTGATCCCGAGGTAAATTCAGGGCATCCAGTAGCAGTATACAGACCGGCAGGACACAAGACATTAGTTACAATACACACCTGCTGTCCCCCCTCCCCCCCTCTGTATACAATAATCCCCCAAACAAGATTTAGCAGCCGCTATGTGACTAAGAGTAAACATAATTATATGTTAAACCTGTGCAGTTAGCATTAGCATTAGACTTAAACTTATATAGCATAATGTACATAACCTGTGCAGTTAGCATTAGCATTAGACTTAAACTTATATAGCATAATGTACATAACCTGTGCAGTTAGCATTAGCATTAGACTTAAAACTTATATAGCATAATGTACATAACCTGTGCAGTTAGCATTAGCATTAGACTTAAAACTTATATAGCATAATGTACATAACCTGTGCAGTTAGCATTAGCATTAAACTTAAACTTATATAGCATAATGTACATAACCTGTGCAGTTAGCATTAGCATTAGACTTAAACTTATATAGCATAATGTACATAACCTGTGAGGAGAGAAAAACATGTGCTGGTTAAAAGAGACCTGTAAACAGTTAAAGAGCCTTAGAAACAAAGTGCTGACCTTCTAGAAACTAGTTCCATGTGCATGTACAGAGGTGTTTGAGGTAGTGCCAGAGGTGTGAGTACAGTCATTAAACAGTCAATGCAGGGATGCAGACTGGGCCATTAAAGTGCTCAACAACATAAAGGAGCAGTGATTAGCATTAAGTGTCCAAAACAATAAGGTGAAACCAGGAGTGATTAGTGTGATTATCATTAAAGTACCCAACTATTGAGGAGCAGATTAGGTAAGACCTGGGAGAACTCGCCGCTAAACAGGATGTTGTGGAGGAAGTGGTTATACTGGGTGTCACGCTGTAAAGTTCCACTGCCCACTACTGGCCGGGCGTGAGAACTACATGGTTTTCACTCAGAGACCTGCCGTGTAGACGGTCTGTAGTTTGAATCCGGGGTGGAGTCTGTCACAGCGTCTCCGTGGAAACGGGGTCTGAGTTTCAGTTTGAGCTGATGTGTGAACGCAGCAGGAAGTAGTCCTGTAGTAAGCGGGACGGACTGGTGACCACGCCCACATTGCTCATTCACGTCCCATGTGTGTCACAGATAACCGTCTGCTGGAGAGGTCAGACCTGCACGCCGTTCTGTC
>NW_027636696.1:0-3000 GCF_947650265.1 Symphodus melops | reverse complement strand
TGTCTGTGTGTGTGCAGGTGTGTGCGTGTGTCTGTGTGTGTGCAGGTGTGTGGGTGTGTCTGTGTGTGTGCAGGTGTGAGCGTGTGTCTGTGTGTGTGCAGGTGTGTGGGTGTGTCTGTGTGTGTGCAGGTGTGTGCGTGTGTCTGTGTGTGTATGTGCAGGTGTGTGTGCAGGTGTGTGCGTGTGTCTGTGTGTGTGCAGGTGTGTGCGTGTGTCTGTGTGTGTGCAGGTGTGTGCGTGTGTCTGTGTATGCGTGCAGGTGTGTGCGTGTGTCTGTGTGTGTGTCTGTGTGTGTGTGCAGGTGTGAGCGTGTGTCTGTGTGTGTGCAGGTGTGTCTGTGTGTGTGTGTGTGTGCAGGTGTGTGCGTGTGTGTGCGTGTGTCTGTGTCTGTGTGTAGGCGTGCAGGTGTGTGCGTGTGTCTGTGTCTGTGTGTAGGCGTGCAGGTGTGTGTGTGTGTGTGTGTGTGTGTGTGTGTGTGTGCAGGTGTGTGTGTGTGTGTGTGTGCGTGTGTCTGTGTGTGTGTGTGTGTGTGCAGGTGTGTGTGTGTGTGTGTGTGCGTGTGTCTGTGTGTGTGTGTGTGTGTGTCTGTGTATGCGTGCAGGTGTGTGCGTGTGTCTGTGTGTGTGTCTGTGTGTGTGTGCAGGTGTGTGCGTGTGTCTGTGTGTGTGTGCAGGTGTGAGCGTGTGTCTGTGTGTGTGTCTGTGTGTGTGTGCAGGTGTGAGCGTGTGTCTGTGTGTGTGTCTGTGTGTGTGTGCAGGTGTGAGCGTGTGTCTGTGTGTGTGTCTGTGTGTCTGTGCGTGCAGGTATGTGCGTGTGTCTGTGTGTGTGTGCAGGTGTGAGCGTGTGTCTGTGTGTGTGTCTGTGTGTGTGTGCAGGTGTGAGCGTGTGTCTGTGTGTGTGTCTGTGTGTAGGCGTGCAGGTATGTGCGTGTGTCTGTGTATGCGTGTGTCTGTGTGTGTGTGTGTGTGTGTGTGTGTGTGCAGGTGTGTGCGTGTGTGTGCGTGTCTGTGTGTGTGTGTGCGTGTGTCTGTGTGTGTGCGTGTGTGTGCGTGTGTCTGTGTGTGTGCAGGTGTGTGCGTGTGTGCAGGTGTGTGCGTGTGTCTGTGTGTAGGCGTGCAGGTGTGTGCGTGTGTCTGTGTGTGTGTGTGTGCAGGTGTGTGCGTGTGTCTGTGTGTGTGTGTGTGCAGGTGTGTGCGTGTCTGTGTGTGTGCAGGTGTGTGTGTGTGTGTCTGTGTGTAGGCGTGCAGGTGTGTGCGTGTGTCTGTGTGTAGGCGTGCAGGTGTGTGCGTGTGTCTGTGTGTGTGTGTGTGCAGGTGTGTGCGTGTGTGTGCGTGTGTGTGCGTGTCTGTGTCTGTGCGTGTGTCTGTGTGTGTGTGCAGGTGTGTGCGTGTGTCTGTGTATGCGTGCAGGTGTGTGCGTGTGTCTGTGTATGCGTGCAGGTGTGTGCGTGTGTCTGTGTGTGTGTGTCTGTGTGTGTGTGCAGGTGTGTGCGTGTGTCTGTGTGTCTGTGTGTGTGTGCAGGTGTGTGCGTGTGTCTGTGTGTCTGTGTGTGTGTGCAGGTGTGTGCGTGTGTCTGTGTGTCTGTGTATGCGTGCAGGTGTGTGCGTGTGTCTGTGTGTGTGTGTGTGTGTGTGTGCAGGTGTGTGCGTGTGTCTGTGTGTCTGTGTGTGTGTGTGTGTGTGTGTGCAGGTGTGTGCGTGTGTCTGTGTATGCGTGCAGGTGTGTGCGTGTGTCTGTGTGTGTGTGTGTGTGTGTGTGCAGGTGTGTGCGTGTGTCTGTGTATGCGTGCAGGTGTGTGCGTGTGTCTGTGTGTGTGTGTGTGTGCGTGTGTCTGTGTGTCTGTGTATGCGTGCAGGTGTGTGCGTGTGTCTGTGTGTGTGTGTGTGTGTGTGTGCAGGTGTGTGCGTGTGTCTGTGTATGCGTGCAGGTGTGTGCGTGTGTCTGTGTGTCTGTGTGTGTGTGCGGGTGGACTAGTGGTTAGTGTGCATGTCCCATTTGCGGTGACTCTAGTCCTTCAAGCGGGCGAGCCTGGTTCGAATCTGACCCTCTGGCTCTCTACTGTCCTTTTCAAAATAAAGGTATAAAAAGTCCAAAAATAACAAATCTAAATTTTAATAAACAAACTTGTCGACCCTCACTCTCTCTCTCTGTCTCTGTCTCTCTCTCTCTCTCTGTCTCTCCCTCTCTCTCTCTCTCTGTCTCTGTCTCTCTCTCTCTCTCTGTCTCTCCCTCTCTCTCTGTCTCCCCCCCCTCTCTCTCTCTCTCTGTCTCTCCCTCTCTCTCTGTCTCCCCCCCCCTCACTCTCTCACTCTCTGTCTCTCCCTCTCTCTCTGTCTCCCCCCCCCTCTCTCTCTCTCTCTCTCTCTGTCTCTCTCTCTCTCTCTGTCTCTCTCTCTCTCTGTCTCCCCCCCCTCTCTCTCTCTCTCTCTCTCTGTCTCCCCCCCTCTCTCTCTCTCTGTCTCTCTCTCTCTCTCTGTCTCCCCCCCCCCTCTCTCTCTCTCTCTCTCTCTCTCTCTCTCTCTCTCACTGAGACAGTTAGCTGAGCCGCAGGTTTCACTTCCTCTCCTGCTCCTGACCCGAGCTGAAGGGAGGAAGAGTCCCTCACTCCGCCGTGCCAAACCCTCACCCGTCCCCACAGCTACAGACCTGTCTGTGTGTGTGTGTGTGTGTGTGGTGTGTGTGTGTTGGTGTGTGTGTTGTATGTGTGTGTGTGTTGTGTGTGTGTGTGTGTGTGTGTGTGTGTGTGTGTGTGTGTGTGTGTGTGTGTGTGTGTGTGTGTGTGTGTGCTCATCTAACTGTCACCCAGAGAAGACTGAGAGGAAACATCTGAAGTTTATATTCATCCTAAAACACTGAAACACTGACCAGACTCCTCTTTATTTAGATCATCAGGTTTTACAACACACACACACACACACACACACACACACACACACACACACACACACACACACACACACACACACACACACACACACACACACACACACACACATCACA
>NW_027636697.1:15000-95000 GCF_947650265.1 Symphodus melops | reverse complement strand
TTCTCTGGTCCAATCAGATCCAGAGCATTCAGGAGCAGAATCTAAAGTTAGAAGGAGGACATACTGGCTGCTGCATTGTTGTCAGAGAAGCTTCAACACAGCAGGTTTCCTTCATGATCACACAGGAAGAGAGCAGCTCTCTGATTGGCTGATTGATCACACAGGAAGAGAGCAGCTCTCTGATTGGTCCTTTCAGTTAATTTGATGACCTCACACAAAGTGAACTCAGGATGAGTCCAACACAAAGAAAGGTTCTTTAATAAATCAGAACATCTCATCATCTTTAAGCTTTATATTCAGTTTGATTATTCGGGTCTGACTGTAGTTTTTTAAATCCTTTGTGAGATGTTAGCTGCTCTTCATTAAGTCAATCATTTTACATCGATTATTGATAACTGATCTTTGGCTCGATTTATTATGTCTGTCGATCTTTGATGTAAACACACTCTGCTCGTGCTAACACTGTTAGCTTCTTGTTTGTGTGTTATTCAATAAAGATTATTCCAGTTAAAACACACACAGAGAGACACGCGCACACACACACACACACACACACACACACACACACACACACAAACACCCACAGCTAGCTGTAGCATCTGTAGTTCTTCCCTCGGTTATATGCTAACACAAACAGCTAACATGTTCTGTTAGCATCTGTGGGTTCTCTAAGGGTTCTGCTGAGGTTCTAGTCTCTGCGGGACTCACATGAATCTCCTCCACAGGCCACGGCTCGGCTCGGCTCAGCAGCTCCTCGGCTCGGCGGACTGTCTCCCGGATTCAAACCGTCGACCTGCCGCTGCCGCTGCCCAGGAGCCTCCAGTCTTCAGGCGGACTCGTCATGGTCCAGGTTCGGGTTCGGAGTTCAGTCGGTCCGCTCTGTGAGGGAGAGTCTCTGGGATCCAGTTCACAGATCCAGCGGGGAGGACGAGACTGATCACACTGGAAACCCCCTCCACTGCTTCCGCCCAGGAAATCCCCCAGCTGCCCGGAGACACAGCCCACCAGCAGGGGGCGCTGTTTACTGCAGGCTGCCCGGAGACACAGCCCACCAGCAGGGGGCGCTGTTTACTGCAGGCTGCCCGGAGACACAGCCCACCAGCAGGGGGCGCTGTTTACTGCAGGCTGCCCGGAGACACAGCCCACCAGCAGGGGGCGCTGTTTACTGCAGGCTGCCCGGAGACACAGCCCACCAGCAGGGGGCGCTGTTTACTGCAGGTTGCTTTAATGGACGTTCATATTTGACATTTTAATATTCTTTCATCTGTACTTATGTTTATATTTCTAAAGCAAAAAAAGGTTTTTAAAAGGGTTTCATGTCCGCACTAGGTCTGTCAAAGGCTGCTGATAGGGGGCGCTGCTGCACCTCTACTGCAGTGTGAGAAACCAATCAGCAGCAGGTAATTAAGTTGAAGTAGTTTGAAGGTTTAACCGTGTTTGTGTTCAAGAAGAGGAACTTACAATCATACATCAGATTCTAAGTGTTTTCTTCCAAACTAACTGGAACATCTGAGAGAATCAACAGATGGACTTTAATATGTTTAACGTCCACTCTGTGGAGAATATGAGAGTCTGGGAAACATTTGAATGATTCTTTGAGCCTCTGTTTCACCTTTGTAGTTTCAGGCTGCTGTCGATCTTAATCATCAAATTAAAAATACTTTGAATTCAAATTAAATGTGTTGAAAAGAAACGGACAACTGAGGAAGAAAAGTCATTTATTGATGAACTTTGGTTTCATTATCATTTCTCTAAAAAGGTCCTAAAATCCCAGAAACATGATGACATCATCAGGACAGGTAAGGTCCCCTACCTGAGTGACATCATCCAAATATGGCTGCTTCAGCTGACCCTACCCTCAAAATAAGCCACCTCCACACAGGAAGACAAATAAAAAGATTCAAATAAAACAGAAACTAGAAAACAAAACAAATAAACAAACAGGTCCCACCCACTTTGATTGACAGGTCAGCCTGTTTCCTGATTGGTCCAGAGCAAGCAGCGATAAAAGGTGACAGTTCATGCCCTTTTACCTGATCAATAAAAGTCACACATCCAGATAAACGAAGAAAATATAAAATAAACACATAATGACATCATCAAACCAGGGGGCGGGGTCAGAACGTCTCAGGAGGCCAGGGGCTTCTGGGAGTCACCAGGAGAGGACGGTTCCTGCTGAGACCAGAAGCACTGTTAACTACCTGCAGACAGAGAGCATTCTGGGATCTATAGTAAACATCCGACCTTCTCCTCACCTCCTTTGTCTCCTTGGTAGGAAGCTCTTCTTCCTCAGGACACACCTCCATCTTCTCCTCCATCTTCTCCTCCATCTTGTCGTCTTCTCCTCCCACGACTCCGCCCTCCATCCCGTGTTCAGCCTCCCACTCCTGAAGAACCTCGTCCAGGTTAAACCTCCGCCTGTAGTTCACCAGGAAGTTCTTCACCTGAACCACCGACTTGTTACCGATCACGTCTGAGATGGCCTGGAAGTCCCGCCCATATTTTCTGATGGCTGCATGTCATTGGAGAAAGGGAGAGCCACCGACCAATCACTGACTGAGGTTTAATTAAATCAGCAAAAGTTTCTGGTATCTGGTTTAGCTGTGAGTTCACCTGGTTACAGGTAGGTCAGGTGTGAGTTCACCTGGTCACAGGTAGGTCAGGTGTGAGTTCACCTGGTCACAGGTAGGTCAGGTGTGAGTTCACCTGGTCACAGGTAGGTCAGGTGTGAGTTCACCTGGTTACAGGTAGGTCAGGTGTGAGTTCACCTGGTCACAGGTAGGTCAGGTGTGAGTTCACCTGGTTACAGGTAGGTCAGGTGTGAGTTTACCTGGTTACAGGTAGGTCAGGTGTGAGTTCACCTGGTTACAGGTAGGTCAGGTGTGAGTTGACCTGGTTACAGGTAGGTCAGGTGTGAGTTGACCTGGTTACAGGTAGGTCAGGTGTGAGTTGACCTGGTTACAGGTAGGTCAGGTGTGAGTTGACCTGGTTACAGGTAGTTCAGGTGTGAGTTCACCTGGTTACAGGTAGGTCAGGTGTGAGTTGACCTGGTTACAGGTAGGTCAGGTGTGAGTTGACCTGGTTACAGGTAGGTCAGGTGTGAGTTCATCTGGTTACAGGTAGTTCAGGTGGGAGTTCACCTGGTTACAGGTAGGTCAGGTGTGAGTTCACCTGGTTACAGGTAGGTCAGGTGTGAGTTCACCTGGTTACAGGTAGGTCAGGTGTGAGTTCACCTGGTTACAGGTAGGTCAGGTGTGAGTTCACCTGGTTACAGGTAGGTCAGGTGTGAGTTCACCTGGTTACAGGTAGTTCAGGTGTGAGTTCACCTGGTTACAGGTAGGTCAGGTGTGAGTTGACCTGGTTACAGGTAGGTCAGGTGGGAGTTCACCTGGTTACAGGTAGGTCAGGTGTGAGTTCACCTGATTACAGGTAGTTCAGGTGTGAGTTGACCTGGTTACAGGTTGGTCAGGTGTGAGTTCACCTGGTTACAGGTAGGTCAGGTGTGAGTTTACCTGGTTACAGGTAGGTCAGGTGTGAGTTGACCTGGTTACAGGTAGGTCAGGTGTGAGTTCACCTGGTTACAGGTAGGTCAGGTGTGAGTTCACCTGGTTACAGGTAGGTCAGGTGTGAGTTGACCTGGTTACAGGTAGGTCAGGTGGGAGTTCACCTGGTTACAGGTAGGTCAGGTGTGAGTTCACCTGATTACAGGTAGTTCAGGTGTGAGTTGACCTGGTTACAGGTTGGTCAGGTGTAAGTTCACCTGGTTACAGGTAGGTCAGGTGTTACCTTGCACAGCTAGAAGCTGCTCCTCTGTGGTCCAACGGGTGTTAAACTTCTGATTCACCTAGAACAAAAGAAGCGACAGGTGAACACCAAAGACAGCAGTGACTTCAGGTAGGGCTTCACTGTGTTACCATGGTTACCTCAGGTTGTCTGAACTCGTTGACACCTGAATTCAGTTTCTCTTTAAGAACACTGTTTGACTGTTTAATTGTTTGGATCTGCAACACAGAAAGAGAAAGACAGGTCAGGAAGGAGAGACAGGTGAGGACAGAGAAAGAGAGACAGGTGAGCAGACAGGTAGACTAACCTGTCTCTTGATGGAGACCAGCTGACAGTCTAGCTGTCTAATGAGACCCTGAGGAGACGCAGAGGAGAGCGAGACCACGTCCTGCTGGTTCAGAAACATTCCCCGAGGAGGACGTTTCTTCAAACGCTGAGACGCCTTACTGCCCATCTACAGCCACAGAGAGAGAGACAGGTAACTATCACCTGACAGAGAGAGACAGGTAACTATCACCTGACAGAGAGAGAGAGAGACAGGTAACTATCACCTGACAGAGAGAGAGAGAGACAGGTAACTATCACCTGACAGAGAGAGAGAGAGACAGGTAACTATCACCTGACAGAGAGAGAGAGAGACAGGTAACTATCACCTGACAGAGAGAGAGAGAGACAGGTAACTATCACCTGAGTGACAGAGAGAGAGAGAGACAGGTAACTATCACCTGACAGAGAGAGACAGGTAACTATCACCTGACAGAGAGAGACAGGTAACTATCACCTGACAGAGAGAGAGAGAGACAGGTAACTATCACCTGACAGAGAGAGAGAGAGAGACAGGTAACTATCACCTGACAGAGAGAGACAGGTAACTGTCACCTGAGTGACAGAGAGAGAGAGAGACAGGTAACTATCACCTGACAGAGAGAGAGAGAGACAGGTAACTATCACCTGACAGAGAGAGACAGGTAACTATCACCTGACAGAGAGAGACAGGTAACTATCACCTGACAGAGAGAGAGAGAGAGAGACAGGTAACTATCACCTGACAGAGAGAGAGAGAGACAGGTAACTATCACCTGTCAGAGAGAGAGACAGGTAACTATCACCTGACAGAGAGAGAGAGAGACAGGTAACTATCACCTGTCAGAGAGAGAGACAGGTAACTATCACCTGACAGAGAGAGAGAGAGAGAGACAGGTAACTATCACCTGACAGAGAGAGACAGGTAACTATCACCTGACAGAGAGAGACAGAGAGAGACAGGTAACTGTCACCTGACAGAGAGAGATAGAGAGAGAGAGAGACAGGTAACTGTCACCTGTCAGAGAGAGAGACAGGTAACTGTCACCTGACAGAGAGAGAGAGAGAGAGAGACAGGTAACTATCACCTGACAGAGAGAGAGAGAGAGAGAGACAGGTAACTGTCACCTGACAGAGAGAGACAGGTAACTATCACCTGACAGAGAGAGACAGGTAACTATCACCTGAGTGACAGAGAGAGAGAGAGACAGGTAACTATCACCTGTCAGAGAGAGAGACAGGTAACTATCACCTGAGTGACAGAGAGAGAGAGAGACAGGTAACTATCACCTGTCAGAGAGAGAGACAGGTAACTATCACCTGAGTGACAGAGAGAGAGAGAGACAGGTAACTATCACCTGTCAGAGAGAGAGACAGGTAACTATCACCTGAGTGACAGAGAGAGAGAGAGACAGGTAACTATCACCTGTCAGAGAGAAAGACAGGTAACTATCACCTAAGTGACAGAGAGAGAGAGAGACAGGTAACTATCACCTGTCAGAGAGAGAGACAGGTAACTATCACCTGACAGAGAGAGAGAGAGACAGGTAACTATCACCTGTCAGAGAGAGAGACAGGTAACTATCACCTGTCAGAGAGAGAGACAGGTAACTATCACCTGACAGAGAGAGACAGGTAACTATCACCTGACAGAGAGAGAGAGACAGGTAACTATCACCTGACAGAGAGAGAGAGACAGGTAACTATCACCTGTCAGAGAGAGAGACAGGTAACTATCACCTGTCAGAGAGAGAGACAGGTAACTATCACCTGTCAGAGAGAGAGACAGGTAACTATCACCTGTCAGAGAGAGACAGGTAACTATCACCTGTCAGAGAGACAGGTAACTATCACCTGACAGAGAGAGAGACAGGTAACTATCACCTGTCAGAGAGACAGGTAACTATCACCTGACAGAGAGAGAGACAGGTAACTATCACCTGAGTGACAGAGAGAGAGAGAGACAGGTAACTGTCACCTGACAGAGAGAGAGACAGGTAACTATCACCTGACAGAGAGAGACAGGTAACTATCACCTGACAGAGAGAGAGACAGGTAACTATCACCTGACAGAGAGAGACAGGTAACTATCACCTGACAGAGAGAGACAGGTAACTATCACCTGACAGAGAGAGAGAGAGAGACAGGTAACTGTCACCTGACAGAGAGAGAGAGAGAGACAGGTAACTGTCACCTGACAGAGAGAGAGAGACAGGTAACTATCACCTGACAGAGAGAGACAGGTAACTATCACCTGACAGAGAGAGACAGGTAACTATCACCTGACAGAGAGAGACAGGTAACTATCACCTGACAGAGAGAGAGAGAGAGACAGGTAACTATCACCTGACAGAGAGAGACAGGTAACTATCACCTGACAGAGAGAGACAGGTAACTATCACCTGACAGAGAGAGAGAGACAGGTAACTATCACCTGACAGAGAGAGAGAGACAGGTAACTATCACCTGACAGAGAGAGACAGGTAACTATCACCTGACAGAGAGAGAGAGAGAGACAGGTAACTATCACCTGACAGAGAGAGACAGGTAACTATCACCTGACAGAGAGAGAGAGACAGGTAACTATCACCTGACAGAGAGAGACAGGTAACTATCACCTGACAGAGAGAGAGAGAGAGAGACAGGTAACTATCACCTGACAGAGAGAGACAGGTAACTATCACCTGACAGAGAGAGACAGGTAACTATCACCTGACAGAGAGAGAGAGAGACAGGTAACTGTCACCTGACAGAGAGAGAGAGAGAGACAGGTAACTGTCACCTGACAGAGAGAGAGAGAGAGACAGGTAACTATCACCTGAGTGACAGAGAGAGAGAGAGAGAGACAGGTAACTATCACCTGAGTGACAGAGAGAGAGAGACAGGTAACTATCACCTGAGTGAGAGAGGTCAGGTGTTATTACCTTCAGTCCAGCTGGTTTGACCTCTGACCTCTCTGGTCCAGAGGTCACCTGAAACAAAAGCAAAGAGAAATGAAATGAGTGATCAGTCTGGTTCCTTTACCTGGCCCAGGTGAGCCCTATGATCACTGCAGCATGTACTCGCTCTCCTTATGTAAGCAGGTTGGTCCCATTGAGATGAAGGGAGACACCTGGAGAGGAGCTCTCAGGTGTGCATGATGAGCGTTACCTCCTTCTTGTCCTCTTTCTTGGGGTCGAACTCGGAGTCGCTCTGAGGGTTCACCTGTCCGTCTTCAACTTCTTCATCGCTGAAACACACACAGTTCAAACTGTCACCCATCCTCCAATCAGGACACAGCACTCAGGTTAGGATGGCACCTGTCACAGAGGGCGTCTATGAGGGTTCACACCTGTGATGCCATCATGTTACCTGTAGTGTTACTCCACCTGGTGTCTAAGTGGTGTTACCTGTGCAGGTTGCAGCTCACCTGTCATCTCTCTCTCTCTTCTGCTTCCGTGTCTGTCGATCCATCAGACTCGTTTTACTGCGACTTTTCTTCCACGAGTAATAAAACCGAACCAGACTGGCCATCGACTTATCAGGTAACTACAGAGAGAGACACACACTGTTTAACACACACACCTGGACCAGTCACCTGACTGTACTGGTCCCAGTCACCTGACTGCACTGGGACCAGTCACCTGACTGTACTGGGACCAGTCACCTGACTGCACTGGTCCCAGTCACCTGACTGCACTGGTCCCAGTCACCTGACTGCACTGGTCCCAGTCACCTGACTGCACTGGGACCAGTCACCTGACTGCACTGGTCCCAGTCACCTGAATGCACTGGTCCCAGTCACCTGACTGCACTGGGACCAGTCACGTGACTGCACTGGTCCCAGTCACCTGACTGCACTGGGACCAGTCACCTGACTGCACTGGTCCCAGTCACCTGACTGCACTGGGACCAGTCACCTGACTGCACTGGTCCCAGTCACGTGACTGCACTGGGACCAGTCACCTGACTGCACTGGGACCAGTCACCTGACTGCACTGGTCCCAGTCACGTGAATGCACTGGTCCCAGTCACGTGAATGCACTGGTCCCAGTCAGCTGACTGTACTGGTCCCAGTCAGCTGACTGCACTGGTCCCAGTCACGTGAATGCACTGGTCCCAGTCACCTGACTGCACTGGTCCCAGTCACCTGACTGTACTGGTCCCAGTCACGTGAATGCACTGGTCCCAGTCACGTGAATGCACTGGTCCCAGTCAGCTGACTGCACTGGTCCCAGTCAGCTGACTGCACTGGTCCCAGTCACGTGAATGCACTGGTCCCAGTCACGTGAATGCACTGGTCCCAGTCAGCTGACTGTACTGGTCCCAGTCAGCTGACTGCACTGGGACCAGTCACCTGACTGCACTGGGACCAGTCACGTGAATGCACTGGTCCCAGTCACCTGACTGCACTGGGACCAGTCAGCTGACTGCACTGGTCCCAGTCAGCTGACTGTACTGGTGTGAGTGGGGGCGTACCATCTGCTGGATGCGGTGGAAGCTCTTCCCGTGGAAGCTGAACGCCTGCTCAAACAGAACTCGGTCCTCCACCGTCCACTCGTCAGGAAACGGAGTGAAGTTTGGAAGATCAGCCAGAGACTTCTCTATGTTGTGTTTGTGCCAGAAGAGCATCCCCAGAGCCTGAGACAGAGGGACAGACAGGGAGTGAGACATAGAGAGAGACAGGGAGACAGACAGGGAGACAGACAGAGAGTGAGACAAACAGAGGGACAGACAGGGAGACAGAGAGTGAGATAGACAGAGAGACAGGGAGAGAGAGAGAGAGAGAGACAGAGAGACAGACAGGGAGAGAGACAGAGAGAGAGACAGACAGACAGGGAGACAGTGAGACAAACAGAGAGACAGACAGAGAGACAGGGAGACAGACAGAGAGTGAGACATAGAGAGAGACAGACAGAGAGTGAGACAGAGAGAGAGACAGACAGAGAGACAGACAGAGGGACAGACAGGGAGTGAGACATAGAGAGAGACAGACAGAGAGTGAGACAGAGAGAGAGACAGACAGACAGGGAGACAGGGAGACAGACAGAGAGACAGACAGGGAGACAGAGAGAGAGACAGAGAGAGAGACAGGGAGTGAGACAGAGAGAGAGACAGGGAGAGAGACAGAGAGTGAGACAGACAGAGAGACAGACAGACAGGGAGACAGACAGAGGGACAGACAGGGAGACAGAGAGTGAGACAGACAGAGAGACAGGGAGAGAGAGAGAGACAGAGAGACAGACAGGGAGACAGACAGGGAGACAGACAGGGAGACAGAGAGACATACAGACAGACAGGGAGACAGAGAGACAGAGAGACAGACAGACAGGGAGACAGAGAGACATACAGACAGACAGGGAGACAGAGAGACAGACAGAGAGAGAGAGAGACAGAGAGACACACAGATAGACATACAGACAGACAGAGAGACAGAGAGACAGACAGACAGAGAGAGAGACAGACAGACAGACAGAGAGACAGAGAGACAGAGAGAGACAGACAGACAGACAGACAGACAGACAGACAGAGAGACAGAGAGACAGACAGACAGAGAGACAGACAGACAGACAGAGAGACAGAGAGAGACAGAGAGACAGACAGAGAGAGACAGAGAGACAGACAGACAGACAGACAGACAGAGAGACAGACAGAGAGACAGACAGACAGAGAGACAGAGAGACAGAGAGACAGAGAGAGAGACGGACAGACAGACAGACAGACAGACAGACAGAGAGACAGAGAGACAGACAGACAGAGAGACAGAGAGACAGACAGACAGACAGAGAGACAGAGAGAGACAGAGAGACAGACAGAGAGAGACAGAGAGACAGACAGACAGACAGACAGACAGAGAGACAGACAGAGAGACAGACAGACAGAGAGACAGAGAGACAGAGAGACAGAGAGAGAGACGGACAGACGGACAGACAGACAGACAGAGAGACAGAGAGACAGACAGACAGACAGAGAGACAGACAGACAGAGAGACAGACAGACAGAGAGACAGAGAGACAGAGAGACAGACCTGCTCCATGTTGTATCCGTGCTTCTCTTTGGCGATGGCGATGTATTCGTCCACTGTAAACAACGACATGTTCATTTGAATCCAAAGGTCCATGATACACACACACACACACACACACACACACACACACACACACACACACACAGTATATGTGACATCACATCATGGACTGGGTCCAGGTTCTTACACTGTGTCTGGTTCAGACAGCTGCTGGGGATCCACACCAACATGCCCAGGTTATCTCTCAGGTGAGCTGTCTGGGCCACGTCTGAAACACACACACACACACACACACACACACACACACACACACAGTTAATCACAATATTACCCAAACACTGGTGCCTGGAGCTGATGTTTGGAAGTTGCCGTGGTAACAGACTTGTTTTGATAAAGAGGTTGTTGGATCCTGGACCCTCCTGGACCCTCCAGGAACTGCAGGACTTAAAACTTCTGACAGAGTCCCTTAATAAAGACTGCATGTACAGAGGTTCAAGTCCCACCCTGCATGTGGTCTCACAGTCCCCCCTCCAAACATGAAGGTTCTGTCTTCAGCTGGAAACACTGAGTTCATTCACATGGGTCCAGTGTGAGACGAGATCTTTGGTCTTTATGATTGAACACTTGTGATCAACAAAGTGCATTTCACAGAGAGCATCCTGCATGACCAGTCTGATCCGGACTGGGGATCAGCTGTTCACACAGTACCAGCTCCATTTAAACACCTGAACAGTTTAAAGTCTGCTTTACTCCACCATCACATGTCATCCAGTCTATCAGCACACTGCTCCTCTGTCCTACCGTTGTTCGAGGCTACCACTGCACCTCCAGGCTAACGAGACACAATCTGAGTCTTACCCGGGTCAAAGTCCGGAACAACGGCCTGGTACTGCGTCCCGACCCGCATCCCCCCTCCACCTATAAACACACACACAGAGAAGAGCTTAGTAATAGTACTTAAGAGTACACAGCAGTCCTCCAGTGATCGAGGCTACCCACCATGCTCCTCGTCGCTGCTGGAGCCTGAACTTCCTTCTTCCCAGCAGTTGTTCGTGCTGGTTCCATTACCGGACATGCTTTTTCCGCCGGTGTTAGCTGCTGCCCCGGGGCCGCTGCTCCCGCTGCCCGCCGGGGCTCGACCTCTCCGCTTCCCCGAAGCCTCCGGGTTTCTCTCCAGCATCGCCGGCATGACGAGGACGGAGGCAGCCCGGACTGTGCGCTAGCTGCTAACTACGGCTAATTCGTTTGCTAGTTAGCTTAGCTACCCCGCGCACAGAACCGAGCCGGCTAACTGTCACCGGAGCTAAGCTAACAGTCCTGACCGGAGAGCAGCGGGGAGGCTCGGGGTGAAACACACACTCAGAGGAGGAAGTGATCTGTGACAGGAAGCTAACTGAGGCTACAGCACAGAGATGCTAGCAGTTAACCCGAGACTAAAGATCCACACTGAGTCCAAAAAGTTCCGGAACAAGCTGCAGGAACCAGAAGGAACCAGATAAAACCAGACCAGGATCCACAGACAGACCCACAGACATCCAGAGAAAAACTATCAATAAAAACTGAAGGAAACTGATCAGAGATCAGTCAGTGTGAGGCTGATCGATCCCAGAGGAGGAGCGTGTGCGCGTGCGTGTGCGCGTGCGTGCGTGCGTGTGTGTGTGTGTGTGTGTGACCTCAGCTGCCATCACACGTCACATTAAAACATCAACACTAAAATAGTTCTTAATGAATAAATTAATCATGTGGACTGGATTAAACAAAGTTTACCAGTATCATTAAATTCATTTATTAATAATTAAAATAATATCAGTCCAATCAGCTGCTTTGAATAACAATGGACGAAAGAAATATCTATTTATTTAGATTTATTCATCAACAGTGTAAACTCCTGCAGTACCTGGAGTGTCCACTAGAGGCTGGCTGCAGTTCCTGGAGTGTCCACTAGAGGCTGGCTGCAGTTCCTGGAGTGTCCACTAGAGGCTGGCTGCAGTTCCTGGAGTGTCCACTAGAGGCTGGCTGCAGTTCCTGGAGTGTCCACTAGAGGCTGGCTGCAGTTCCTGGAGTGTCCACTAGAGGCTGGCTGCAGTACCTGGAGTGTCCACTAGAGGCTGGCTGCAGCAGCACAGGAAGTCACATACACACCCATTCAAACAGCCTGTTTTTACAGCAGACATGAACATGTTTACAGCCTGCTTCAAAAAACCAAATAGGTGTGATTAGCTCATGTCTCCATCCACACACACTGTACGGGGGGAATGTTTTGATGACTCAGCAGTTTTGATTGGATGAAGGATCAGAGTTATTCACAATAAGGCGTGTAGCTGAGCTGATTGACAGGTGGGCGCCGTGTAACGGTTTAAACCCCTCCTCAGCTCTCAGCCTGTCGTTAGGAATGAGTGTTATCATAAAAGCCTGAACCAGGAGCTGTGTAGCTGGGTAAGGTCTGATCTTCCTGATGTTGTGGGGGAATTGACATGACCGGGCAAACAAGGCCATTTGAACCTTAACGTTAGCTGGTCATAAATCATGACACCCAGGTTCCAGGCAGACTTGGTGGCAGGAGGTTGGTTGCACCAAGCTGGATACTGATCAGTGGTTGCATAGCGGGACCGGCTGGGAAGACAAGGAGCTCATTCTTTGAAAGGTTGAGTTGAGTTCATTCATCCATTTCTTTATTTCAGTTTATTTAACCTTTATTAGTCGGTCCCGTGGAGATAAAGAACCTCTTTGTAAGGGGGACCTGGTCGAGACAAGCAGCAGCAAAAACACAAAGTTACAGACAAACACACAAAGGGAGACGAGGGACGATCTATGGGACCATCGATGAGTCAAGTCTGAGAGTCAGTCCACATGTAACTGCTTTTTATCATTTCAATGACTTTCAACTGTTTTTATCATTTTAAATGTTGTCTGTTGTGACTGTAGCTTTTGCAGGACTCCCTTGAGAAAAGGGGTTTTAACCTTAATGGGACTCTTCTTGGATAAATAAAGGGAAAATAAAAATAATCTGAATTTCATGGACTCTGCTTCCAGTTCTTTCATTTTTTAATTTAAAAACATTTAAGACTTCAGCTACTTTAAGGAGTTTCCACACAGCAGTCCGGTCCGGATCGGTACAGTTTGGTACGGTTTGGTTCGATTAAGCCCAATCCCACTTGTGTTTCCACAGCTACCCGTGCCCTATTTGATTGGCGGCGTGTCAGCCGGATGATGATAGCCGCTATGTAAATAGCGTTACATGATAGCAGCTAACAGCTAACCGCTAACTAATAAATTCAACAAAGGAGAAAGATAGATAGATAGATAGATAGATAGATACTTTATTGATCCCGAGGGAAATTCAAGGCATCCAGTATCAGTATACAGACAGGCAGGACACAAGACATTAGTTACAATACACACTCGCTGTCCCCCCCCCCCTCTGTATACAATAATCCCCCAAACAAGATTTAGCAGCCCCTATGTGACTAAGAATAAACATAATTATATGTTAAACCTGTGCAGTTAGCATTAGCAGTTAGACTTAAAACTAATATAGCATAATGTACATAACCTGTGAGGAGAGAAAAACATGTGTTGGTTAAAAGAGACCTGTAAACAGTTAAAGAGCCTTAGAAACAAAGTGCTGACCTTTAGAAACTAGTTACATGTGCATGTACAGAGGTGTTTGAGGTAGTGCCAGAGGTGTGAGTACAGTCATTAAACAGTCAATGCAGGAATGTAAATTGGTTCACCAACTTAAAGGAGCAGTGATTTGCATTAAGTGTCCTAGACAATAACCTGAAACCAGGAGTGGTTAGGGTGATAATCGTTAAGTACCCAACTATTGAAGAGCAGCTTAGCATTAAGTGTTGAAGACAATAGAGTGAAACTTGACCTAATTAGGGTGATCATGTCAACCCTTACAGATGTAGCATAACACAACAGTGGGATGAAACCAGACATGATTAGGGTGATTGTCTTTAAAGTGACCAGTGCTCAGTAAAGTGACTATCAATATGCATTACATTGTCCAACTGGGGGCTGACTCTGAGGTCAGCAGTGCAGGTGAGGAGTGAGAAAAAAGTGAAAAAAGATTCCAGGGATCACCGTGCGCTTCTTCCCTGCCGTGACAGTGAAGTGTTATACAGTCTTATTGCCAGGGGGACAAAAGAGTTCTTGAGTCTGTCTGTGGTTCGTGTTCCACGGACAGACTCAAGAACTCTTTTGTCCCCCTGGCAATAAGACTGTATAACACTTCACTGTCACGGCAGGGAAGAAGCGCACGGTGATCCCTGGAATCTTTTTTCACTTTTTTCTCACTCCTCACCTGCACTGCTGACCTCAGAGTCAGCCCCCAGTTGGACAAACGAAAAACGCTCCACAAACAAAACCAACGAAGAAGACATCCAGCAGGTCATCTCCTCTGTCACTGTCATGTGACTCTTTATTACAAGAACTCAATCCAGCTTTGTTTCAGAGAAGGCTGTGAGCGGCGAGGACAAATACACACGTAAACAATCAGCTGTGTTACACTCAATGCTTTCAACACAGCAGAGCTTTGTTTACTGATGTCACACAGGAAGTGACGATTCTTTTGACCAATCAGCGGACTGCAGTGTTTAGCTCCACCTTTTCGGGTCGGCTTGATATTCTTGTCATCGTGTGCCAACAGTCCTGTGTGATGTCACAGTGTACCAACAGTCCTGTGTGATGTCACAGTGTACCAACAGTCTTGTGTGATGTCACAGTGTGCCAACAGTCCTGTGTGATGTCACAGTGTGCCAACAGTCCTGTGTGATGTCACAGTGTACCAACAGTCCTGTGTGATGTCACAGTGTACCAACAGTCCTGTGATGTCACAGTGTACCAACAGTCCTGTGTGATGTCACAGTGTACCAACAGTCCTGTGATGTCACAGTGTACCAACAGTCCTGTGTGATGTCACAGTGTACCAACAGTCCTGTGTGATGTCACAGTGTACCAACAGTCTTGTGTGATGTCACAGTGTGCCAACAGTCCTGTGTGATGTCACAGTGTGCCAACAGTCCTGTGTGATGTCACAGTGTACCAACAGTCCTGTGTGATGTCACAGTGTACCAACAGTCCTGTGATGTCACAGTGTACCAACAGTCCTGTGTGATGTCACAGTGTACCAACAGTCCTGTGATGTCACAGTGTACCAACAGTCCTGTGTGATGTCACAGTGTACCAACAGTCCTGTGTGATGTCACAGTATACCAACAGTCCTGTGATGTCACAGTGTACCAACAGTCCTGTGATGTCACAGTGTACCAACAGTCCTGTGTGATGTCACAGTGTACCAACAGTCCTGTGTGATGTCACAGTGTGCCAACAGTCCTGTGTGATGTCACAGTGTACCAACAGTCCTGTGATGTCACAGTGTACTAACAGTCCTGTGTGATGTCACAGTGTACCAACAGTCCTGTGATGTCACAGTGTACCAACAGTCCTGTGATGTCACAGTGTACCAACAGTCCTGTGTGATGTCACAGTGTACCAACAGTCCTGTGTGATGTCACAGTGTACCAACAGTCCTGTGTGATGTCACAGTGTACCAACAGTCCTGTGATGTCACAGTGTACCAACAGTCCTGTGTGATGTCACAGTGTACCAACAGTCCTGTGTGATGTCACAGTGTACCAACAGTCCTGTGATGTCACAGTGTACCAACAGTCCTGTGTGATGTCACAGTGTACCAACAGTCCTGTGTGATGTCACAGTGTACTAACAGTCCTGTGATGTCACAGTGTACCAACAGTCCTGTGTGATGTCACAGTGTACTAACAGTCCTGTGTGATGTCACAGTGTACCAACAGTCCTGTGTGATGTCACAGTGTACCAACAGTCCTGTGTGATGTCACAGTGTACCAACAGTCCTGTGTGATGTCACAGTGTACCAACAGTCCTGTGTGATGTCACAGTGTACCAACAGTCCTGTGTGATGTCACAGTGTACCAACAGTCCTGTGTGATGTCACAGTGTACCAACAGTCCTGTGTGATGTCACAGTGTACTAACAGTCCTGTGTGATGTCACAGTGTACCAACAGTCCTGTGTGATGTCACAGTGTACCAACAGTCCTGTGTGATGTCACAGTGTACTAACAGTCCTGTGATGTCACAGTGTACCAACAGTCCTGTGTGATGTCACAGTGTACTAACAGTCCTGTGTGATGTCACAGTGTACCAACAGTCCTGTGTGATGTCACAGTGTGCCAACAGTCCTGTGTGATGTCACAGTGTACCAACAGTCCTGTGTGATGTCACAGTGTACCAACAGTGCTGTGTGATGTCACAGTGTGCCAACAGTCCTGTGTGATGTCACAGTGTGCCAACAGTGCTGTGTGATGTCATGGTGTAGAAGTTTGACTGTGAGCAGATCTGTTTGTTGATCAGACCATCTGTCTGACTGTGTGCAGTTACAGTCAGTGAACAGCAGGAGGAGCTCTTCAACAACTCAACTCCCCGACCTCAGAAATGGATAAAGGACGAATCATGTGACATCTCACAGCTCGATCAAAGATGTAAAATCAGCAAATTTGAACAGAGTCAAAATGAAAAAGAATTCAACAAATACAATTTAAAAACACAAAATAATCAACTGATCAGTTTGTGTTTGTTTGGAGCAGCTGACTGTAAACACATCTTTGTGTCCTATATATGACCACACACAACACACACACACACACACACACACACACACACACACACACACACACACACACACAGACTTCATGACTGTATTACATAAACTCCTTCAGTCACTTGAAGGCCGCTATGTTCAGAATGTGAGACACTCAATCCGCCGACCCGGCCCCCAAACAAACAACCACACATGGAGCTGAAGTGGCGGGAGTAAGGGGAGAGGCGGTGCCAGTGTGTGTGTGTGTGTGTGTGTGTGTGTGTGTGTGTGTGTGTGTGTGTGTGTGTGTGTGTGTAGGGGGGCAGTGTGTTGTGGGTGGGAGGTGAAGCTACATAAGTGTGCAGGAGCTGAGATCGGAGGTTTGACTGAGCGACCCTTTGAGACTCTGCAGGCGGAACCAGGACCAGGATCAGGCAGTTTCGAGTTTAAAGTCTTACAGGTGGACCTCCAAGACTCCAAGTCAGACCAGGAGCCTCTCCCTCAGAACCCAGAGTCTCCCTCAGACCAGGAGCCTCTCCCTCAGATCCCAGAGTCTCCCTCAGACCAGGAGCCTCTCCCTCAGATCCCAGAGTCTCCCTCAGACTAGGAGCCTCTCCTTCAGATCCCAGAGTCTCCCTCAGACCAGGAGCCTCTCCCTCAGATCCCAGAGTCTCCCTCAGACCAGGAGCCTCTCCCTCAGATCCCAGAGTCTCCCTCAGACCAGGAGCCTCTCTCAGCTGTGCCTCAGGGGGTCATCATGCCGTGGGTTCTCTCCTCTCAGATGGAGCACCTGTCTTCGTCTCCGTCTCAGCGTCAGTGCGAGCGGACGGCGTTCTCGTTTTACTGTGCCGTGCGGGAGCAGTTGCCCGTGTGGCTTCTGGAGGACATGAGGTGCATGGAGGTGTTCTGCTGGGAGGACGGACAGCCGAGAGCCTTCCTGCCTTCTGAGGCGCTGCTCTACGCTCTCGTACACGACCACCAGGACTATGCACGCTATCTGCTCAACAGGTACTCAGTGAGCGCGCTCAGAGCCCCACGCTGTAGCTTCTGTTGTTGTCGTAACAGCGGCGCGCCACACCTGTCGGTGGCGGTGCGGTATGACCGTGTGACCATCCTCAGCATGATGGTGGAGGCCCTGAAAGACTGCGACACCCAGAGCAAGTGGAGACACTACCTGGACAGCTGCGGCGGCTGCTCGCACGTGGCCGACTCCGGAAAGACGGCGCTGCAGTTGGCGGTGGAGCTGTCTCGGCCTGACTGTCTGCTGTTGCTGCTGGTTCACGGAGCTCGGCCTGACGGCCTTGACCTGGCCCTGCAGCGACTCGTATCCTGCAACCCGCCAGAGCGACGCCACGCTCAGCGCTGCCTCGACTTCCTGCTTCTGTTCTTACCCAAACCCCTGGCACTGCCCTGCCTGCAGGAGGAGCCGCAGCGCTGGCAAAGCCTGCTGGGAACTGAAGTCTTTAGCTGGCTGTGTGGTCTGACGCCACCCCCCCTCCTGCTGCAGTCTCTCAGGTGTTTGGCCCGGTCTGGTCCTGATCAGATCAATGCGCTTCCAAGCTTCCTGCAGCCACACAGCTGGCAGTGACGTCACCCGTCACCATGGAAACACACAGTAAATACCTCAAAACTGCTGTGATTGGATGGTTGTTGATGATGTAAATAATGTAAATAAAGTCTGAAAAAATGTGAACTCTCAACAGAAATAAAAACTGCTGAGTCAGCGTCCACCTTGACAGAAAGCTGGTGTCCCTGTGCGGTCTTTGGGACCCGAGGAGACGGTACGAGGTTTGACCTGAACCTGGACGAGACTTTAAATCGTTTGAAGTTTATTGATTGGCCGTGAAGTTTGTCCGCCAAAGGTTCCCTGATGAGAATATTTTACATGTGTGTGAACATGTCACATGACACATCTTCAGCTTTGTCTTTGAATCTCATGTGAACGAACATTTATCCAAACAGCTGAAAGAGTCTGAGAGCCGGCAGCCTGAAGATCACTCAGCGTGAACTTATGGATCATATTGATCCACCTGTGCTGCTCCTTAGATTAGAAACCAACCTGTGCTGTCCGCAGGTCTCCTGTGTTCCTGTGTGTTTCTGTCTGAACTCCATGTGTAGATAAATCCCTGTAAATAAACATCTATGTGATAAAGTGTGAGTCCTGAGTCATGTCTGCAGGTAAACGAAGGCTGAGCACCCAGGTGTGAGCAGGCCTCACGTATCTTTAACATCAGACGTCCATCAGGAGAAGTTTAACGCCGACTCTGCGGGGACACGACGACTTTACAGACGTCAAAGACTCGAGTAGAGTAGAATTTAGACTGTAATACCCGTTTTAAACACTAGGGGTCAGAGTTACATATCCCAGTATTAAACGTCATGAAAGTAATATTTCTGATATTAGAAGCATGTTTGGCAGCTGAGAGGGAGGAGGGGTCCATGTGTGTACCAACCACGAGGTCACCGGGCCCCACGGTTCTTTCAATTTAGACAAACACTGAAACAATCCAAGACTTCTTTTTTCACCGGAGTCGTTTGAAGTTTATAAATCTGATATTGAGAAACGCCGTCAGAACCACGATGAGAACGCCAGCCTGAAGCGCTCACAAGATGACATCACTGATCGGAAACTGCCACAGCTCCAGTGTTTAAACAGGTTTATTCAGTTAATGGATTTAATTACACAGGTGAGTTTACACTGAATTCTTATTGGTCAGCAGGATGACATCACAACAGAGAAACAGCTGCTCGGGTTTCCATGGCAACGATGTGAGCACGAGGAATAGAGAGCAAGTCTGCTTTTTCATCTTTATACAGATCCAGATCAGATGAGACCTGAACCTCAGCAGACGTTCAGAGAGCTAGAGTCCACCAGAGTCCACCAGAGTTTACCAGAGTCCACCAGAGTCCACCAGAGTCCAATCTCATGTCAGATAAATGTTTTAAACTTGTTTAAAAACAAACAGGTGCTCTTCAAATGTACATTTTTACAGGCTTTGATCAGTCCCAGTGGGCGGGGCTTCTGCCTGTTGCCATGGTAACTATTTGATAGACATTCAGGGTTTGTCACAGGAGAATCTATATCTGGAGTCAGACTGCAGAACTGACACTTCAGTGTGATCTGGTTCCTGTCAGGGGGGCGGAGTCAGTGCTGGAAACCAGTAAAAACCAGTTTAAAGCGGACTGGTTGATACTGGTGTCAAAGACTTGAGTGTTTGATTGTTGCTCTTGAACTGATTAAGATGAAGAAGATTAAGTGATGATTGATTTATAAAGATAAATAAAAAATGAACAGTTTCAAATGTTCCTTTTATTTTTAGCCAGAAGCTCATTCAGCTCTGCGACCAGTTTGAACCAGTTTACCAACACTGATCCAGTAGAACCAGTACAAACTGTAGTATAAACATCCCTTTTTCAGAACTGGACTAACTGGGATTATACGATCCATTCAGAACCCAGTCAAACCAGTTTGAGCTGAACCAAAATAAACTGGACTTTAGTAAATACTGACTCTGAACTGAAAAAGTAAACTAAACCAGGATAAAAACTAGCTGGAACCAGTCTAAATGGTAAACTGGTCTAAACTGGTAAAAACATGTAAAACAATCCCTTTAATGTCTTTATTTAGGACCAGACCAGGTTCATTAGGCTCAACAAACTGGTTGAACCAGTTAGAACCAGTTTAAATATTCTAACTGTTTTTCCCTCATTTCTCCTAAGACCAGTCAGAACCAGTTGAAACCTGACAGAACCAGTTTAAATCGTAGACCTTGTTAGTACCAGTTAGACCTACACAGAAGTGACACTGACAAACTAATAAGCAACGACAGCCAATCTACAAAACTCGAGCGGCCTGGAGGTCAAAGGTTAGGTTCCAGTTAGTTCTGGTTAGAACCAGAGCAGAGGAAGTCAGTGCAGCTTTAGAACCAGTTAGAACCGCCTTATGGTTAGTCCAGTGTCCCTTCAGAGATTAAAGTGCTTCCTATTAGAACAAAAATAAAACAGTTTGAGTTCACTTCACTTCCCAGCAGCCACCTGGGTTTCCTATGTGATGGCCATCATCTTTAGGTACTTTCCACAAAAGCATTTAGGTCACAGGAAGTGATGTCACCATGCTGCTTAGTGTCAGGAAGAAGCCAGGTACAGACAGGAAGTATGTACCTCACTGCAGTAGGAAGTTTATAAACAAATGATGTCATTGTGACATCAAAGCGTCCCGCAGGTAAAACCACATCAGACAAAGTGATGTCACAGCTCAGATAAGCTCCCATTCGTCCTCAACGTCGTCTGAGGTGAGGGAGGGGCCCGAGGGGGCGGGCCTACAGGGAGTCTGTGGGAGGAGCTTTGTCAGGCGACGCGACAATCCACCAATCAGAGTCACGGCCCACAACTCGTCCTCGGGGGTCACTGAAGAGAGAGAGAGAGAGAGAACACCTGATTTCCAGCCCAAACATCCTGTGGACCGATAAAGGTACAGGTAACAATAAGAACCAGGTCTCACCTGTGAACCAGTTGGCGTTTCCGGGTATCTTCTTCCAGTAATCCCCAGCAGGGTTTCTGTCAGAGACGCCGTAACGTCTGGCCAATTCTCCGTTTACACATCGAACCCAAACTGTCCGAAAGCTCAGGACAAGCTGGCTGACAGCAAGACCTACAAGACACGAGAACACACGGATTACTACGAGAACACACCGATTACTACAAGAACACACCGATTACTACAAGAACACACCGATTACTACAAGAACACACCAAATACTACAAGAACACACCAAATACTACAAGAACACACCAAATACTACAAGAACACACTAAATACTACAAGAACACACCGATTACTACAAGAACACACCGATTACTACAAGAACACACCGATTACTACAAGAACACACCAAATACTACAAGAACACACCGATTACTACAAGAACACACCGATTACTACAAGAACACACCGATTACTACAAGAACACACCAAATACTACAAGAACACACCGATTACTACAAGAACACACCGATTACTACAAGAACACACCAAATACTACAAGAACACACCAAATACTACAAGAACACACCAAATACTACAAGAACACACCGATTACTACAAGAACACACCAAATACTACAAGAACACACCAAATACTACAAGAACACACCAAATACTACAAGAACACACCGATTACTACAAGAACACACCAAATACTACAAGAACACACCAAATACTACAAGAACACACCAAATACTACAAGAACACACCAAATACTACAAGAACACACCAATTACTACAAGAACACACCGATTACTACAAGAACACACCAAATACTACAAGAACACACCAAATACTACAAGAACACACCAAATACTACAAGAACACACCAAATACTACAAGAACACACCAATTACTACAAGAACACACCAAATACTACAAGAACACACCGATTACTACAAGAACACACCAAATACTACAAGAACACACCAAATACTACAAGAACACACCAAATACTACAAGAACACACCAAATACTACAAGAACACACCAATTACTACAAGAACACACCAAATACTACAAGAACACACCAAATACTACAAGAACACACCAATTACTACAAGAACACACCAAATACTACAAGAACACACCAAATACTACAAGAACACACCGATTACTACGAGAACACACCAAATACTACAAGAACACACCGATTACTACAAGAACACACCGATTACTACAAGAACACACCAAATACTACAAGAACACACCAAATACTACAAGAACACACCGATTACTACAAGAACACACCAAATACTACAAGAACACACCGATTACTACAAGAACACACCGATTACTACGAGAACACACCAAATACTACAAGAACACACCAAATACTACAAGAACACACCAAATACTACAAGAACACACCAAATACTACAAGAACACACCAAATACTACAAGAACACACCGATTACTACGAGAACACACCGATTACTACAAGAACACACCAAATACTACAAGAACACACCAAATACTACAAGAACACACCAAATACTACAAGAACACACCAAATACTACAAGAACACACCGATTACTACAAGAACACACCGATTACTACAAGAACACACCAAATACTACAAGAACACACCGATTACTACAAGAACACACCGATTACTACAAGAACACACCAAATACTACAAGAACACACCAAATACTACAAGAACACACCAAATACTACAAGAACACACCAAATACTACAAGAACACACCGATTACTACAAGAACACACCAAATACTACAAGAACACACCAAATACTACAAGAACACACCAAATACTACAAGAACACACCGATTACTACAAGAACACACCAAATACTACAAGAACACACCAAATACTACAAGAACACACCAAATACTACAAGAACACACCAAATACTACAAGAACACACCAATTACTACAAGAACACACCGATTACTACAAGAACACACCAAATACTACAAGAACACACCAAATACTACAAGAACACACCAAATACTACAAGAACACACCAAATACTACAAGAACACACCAATTACTACAAGAACACACCAAATACTACAAGAACACACCGATTACTACAAGAACACACCAAATACTACAAGAACACACCAAATACTACAAGAACACACCAAATACTACAAGAACACACCAATTACTACAAGAACACACCAAATACTACAAGAACACACCAAATACTACAAGAACACACCAATTACTACAAGAACACACCAAATACTACAAGAACACACCAAATACTACAAGAACACACCGATTACTACGAGAACACACCAAATACTACAAGAACACACCGATTACTACAAGAACACACCGATTACTACAAGAACACACCAAATACTACAAGAACACACCAAATACTACAAGAACACACCGATTACTACAAGAACACACCAAATACTACAAGAACACACCGATTACTACAAGAACACACCGATTACTACGAGAACACACCAAATACTACAAGAACACACCAAATACTACAAGAACACACCAAATACTACAAGAACACACCAAATACTACAAGAACACACCAAATACTACAAGAACACACCAAATACTACAAGAACACACCGATTACTACAAGAACACACCAAATACTACAAGAACACACCGATTACTACAAGAACACACCGATTACTACAAGAACACACCAAATACTACAAGAACACACCAAATACTACAAGAACACACCAAATACTACAAGAACACACCGATTACTACAAGAACACACCAAATACTACAAGAACACACCGATTACTACAAGAACACACCGATTACTACAAGAACACACCAAATACTACAAGAACACACCAAATACTACAAGAACACACCGATTACTACAAGAACACACCGATTACTACAAGAACACACCAAATACTACAAGAACACACCAAATACTACAAGAACACACCAAATACTACAAGAACACACCAAATACTACAAGAACACACCAAATACTACAAGAACACACCAATTACTACAAGAACACACCAAATACTACAAGAACACACCGATTACTACAAGAACACACCGATTACTACAAGAACACACCAAATACTACAAGAACACACCAAATACTACAAGAACACACCAAATACTACAAGAACACACCGATTACTACAAGAACACACCAAATACTACGAGAACACACCGATTACTACAAGAACACACCAAATACTACAAGAACACACCAAATACTACAAGAACACACCAAATACTACAAGAACACACCAAATACTACAAGAACACACCAAATACTACAAGAACACACCAAATACTACAAGAACACACCAATTACTACAAGAACACACCAAATACTACAAGAACACACCAAATACTACGAGAACACACCGATTACTACAAGAACACACCAAATACTACAAGAACACACCGATTACTACAAGAACACACCGATTACTACAAGAACACACCAAATACTACAAGAACACACCAAATACTACAAGAACACACCGATTACTACAAGAACACACCAAATACTACAAGAACACACCGATTACTACAAGAACACACCGATTACTACAAGAACACACCAAATACTACAAGAACACACCAAATACTACAAGAACACACCAAATACTACAAGAACACACCAAATACTACAAGAACACACCAATTACTACAAGAACACACCAAATACTACAAGAACACACCGATTACTACAAGAACACACCGATTACTACAAGAACACACCAAATACTACAAGAACACACCGATTACTACAAGAACACACCGATTACTACAAGAACACACCAAATACTACAAGAACACACCAAATACTACAAGAACACACCAAATACTACAAGAACACACCGATTACTACAAGAACACACCAAATACTACAAGAACACACCGATTACTACAAGAACACACCGAATACTACAAGAACACACCAAATACTACAAGAACACACCAAATACTACAAGAACACACCGATTACTACGAGAACATGACTCAAAGCCTGTTGGGGAAAAAGCTACCTGGCACCAGCTCCCAGTCCGTCCCTACAGGCATCTCGTCACTGAGTCCGGTCCTGACGAAGACAGTCCCTCTGTTGTCCAACGCCCAGAGGAGACGATCGTTTGGACTCGTCTGAATGCTGACCAGCTGCACTCCTATTGGCTGCAGAGACATGATGTCACAGTTACCTGGACTCTCAGCACTTACACATAGGTGGGGTCTCTCTCTTACCTGTGCAGGTGGATCTATCTGAATCCATGCTGGCAGCATCATGCTTGGGTTCATCGGTTGCGTTCCCACTCTGAAGTAAACGACCCCTCTGCTGTCAACGGCCCAGACATTCTGACTGCCACAGCTCACACTCACCAGACGCACACCTCCTGTAACACAGGTCACATCTCACCTGAGCACACATGTACACAATAGGACTGAAGCGTCAAACAATCTTCAGTCATATTTTTAAACCAAAGTATCAGAGGATTGTAACAAGTCACTGAGACAGAAAAAACATTTACAATCAACCAAAACATGAAGAAAGGAAGTCAAACGAGGGCCGATGTCCGATGTCTTTGGAGACTGATGCCGATATATCGGCTGATATCTTTGCTAGATCTGTCTTCGATCTGTAGAGATAGATAAAACAGATCTCTCAGTTATCAAACACATTCATAATAAAGACGGGATGGTCACTCAGCTGAAAGTAACTGAGCATGAACCTGTGTCACCACTCGAGGATGCTGTTGTAATCTATATAGCGCCCTCTGCTGGTGACAGAGTTTAGTACTATGAAACTTATATGAAATGCTATTTGACAGGAGAATAAATCAAATAATATTAGCAAGATCTGCAGTAAAATTAGAGATTTATTTCAGATCCAGTCACAGGCGGGCCGATTATTTGATCAGGCTCCGATTAGAAAAGCTGTGAAGGCGTTAGAGCCACTTCCTCAGATGTTTCCCTAAACGCAGACATTAGTCTGTAGACTCAGGTTCGATCTCAGACGAGGTTCTGTTTCACGTGCAGCAGCACAAAAACAACAACATTCAAAAGGTTACAGGTGAAACGTGGGCGGGATCAAATAACTACATCCTTTTCCAGGGCAGATTCCAGGTCAGACGGTTTTTAGGTAAACAAACTCATACGACTGACTGACAGGCTGTCCTACTGACCTTTGACCTCTGCAGGTCGCACCAATGAGCTGCTGCAGCTGTCACTTTCAATCTATTGTCAATACTTCTGGTGTAACGTTTAAATTGGTCACCTTTAACTCTGCTGGTGTAACGTTTAAATTGGTCCCCTTCAACTCTGCTGGTGTAACGTTTAAATATGTCACCTTTAACTCTGCTGGTGTAACGTTTAAATTGGTCCCCTTCAACTCTGCTGGTGTAACGTTTAAATTGGTCCCCTTTAACTCTGCTGCTGGTGTAACGTTTAAATTGGTCCCCTTCAACTCTGCTGGTGTAACGTTTAAATATGTCACCTTTAACTCTGCTGCTGGTGTAACGTTTAAATTGGTCCCCTTCAACTCTGCTGGTGTAACGTTTAAATATGTCACCTTTAACTCTGCTGGTGTAACGTTTAAATTGGTCCCCTTCAACTCTGCTGGTGTAACGTTTAAATATGTCACCTTTAACTCTGCTGGTGTAACGTTTAAATTGGTCCCCTTCAACTCTGCTGGTGTAACGTTTAAATATGTCACCTTCAACTCTGCTGGTGTAACGTTTAAATATGTCACCTTCAACTCTGCTGGTGTAACGTTTAAATTGGTCACCTTCAACTCTGCTGGTGTAACGTTTGGGTGCGGTCGGATTGTCAAAACAACGATGATCGCCTTTTCCTAAGTCCTTTATGAAGTCTAACACCTTTCACTAAGTCCTTTATGAAGTCTAACACCTTTCACTAAGTCCTTTATGAAGTCTAACACCTTTCACTAAGTCCTTTATGAAGTCTAACACCTTTCACTAAGTCCTTTATGAAGTCTAACACCTTTCACTAAGTCCTTTATGAAGTCTAACACCTTTCACTAAGTCCTTTATGAAGTCTAACACCTTTCACTAAGTCCTTTATGAAGTCTCCTAACACCTTTCACTAAGTCCTTTATGAAGTCTAACACCTTTCACTAAGTCCTTTATGAAGTCTAACACCTTTCACTAAGTCCTTTATGAAGTCTAACACCTTTCACTAAGTCCTTTATGAAGTCTGACACCTTTCACTAAGTCCTCTATGAAGTCTCCTAACACCTTAAAGTGGATAGTGAAAGTAGATAGGAGGGACAATGTGAACGCACCCTTGAACACTCTGCTGGTGTCATGTTTGAATCACAGAGACAGACAGGCACATGGACACACGGATGGTCATGCGGTAGCGAGAAGGGCAGAAGGACTATAAACAGATCTGACCCATCAGTCGGGTTACAGTGTGACGCACACACAAACTTACACACACTTCAAGTTGAACTGTTACACAACCTCCACCTGTCAAAGTGACGGAGAAAGCACAGCTGACAGTGTGTGTGTGTGTGTGTGTGTGTGTGTGTGTGTGTGTGTGTGTGTGTGTGTGTGGTGTAACCTGATCAGAAGTGGATGACGCCCCTAAAATACCAAACACACACCGAGACACACCAATCATAACCGACCAAAGCAAAATATTATGAATGTGCTTTTGTGTCTGCATTAAAATCAAATTTCAGTTGTCTCCTTCAAAATAAAATAGAGCAGCTTTCTCCTTCAAAATAAAACTCAGTCTTCTCCTAAAGTGAAGCTTTGTCCCTTCTGGGCCTCCATACATGTGTGACTGTGTCTGCAGAGACTCTGTCCTCTGACTGGATTTGACTCTTCTGATTTGTTCTGGTTGACTCGGGACGTTTGTGGGCGGAGCTAGTGTGTTTCCTCCAGCCAATGAGAGCGCAGCAGGTGAGTGTCTACAGCTCAGTGATTGGACGTAGAGGTGAACACAGAATAATAATGAAGACTTGTTTAAAGGTCTTTTCATCATCCTCGTTTTGTTAGTGTTGCTCGCGGCGTGTGACTCCACCCACTCGCCACCTGTGGGATTCAGGTACGTACCGAGCTGACTGAGGTCCAGGGGGGTCCAGTGAAGTCCGGCAGGACAGGTAGGAGACAGCGTTCGAATACAGATTCGGCCGTGAGAGTCCAGACCCCACAGAGCATCACGACAGGCCGACAGGTGAGTCAGCTCCACCTGAGCACACAGGTAGAACATCATCAGCACACACAGGGAGCCAATCAGAGAGAGAGAGAGCAGCAGGGTCAGGTGACAGGTGATTTACCTCAGGTGGAAGAGGGACAGAGGAGGGGCGGAGCTCTCCATCCTGGTCCCAAACACAGAACAGATCCTTCCTGCTCTGAGCCAGCCACAGGAAGGTCCCTGACACACAGGTAAGCACAGACAGGTGAGTCAGATCAGGGGGGTCATGGCACTGCGAGAGAGGACGAGCTCGACCACCAGCTGGAGAGGAATATGCATGGCGTCCATGGGGACTGAAGTCTCCTACGAGCATGAGGGACGAAGACATGTCCCCCTCTGTGAGAGGAGGGGACGACCCTGCTTCTCCTTCTGCCTTCAAACATTCAAATACACTGGTATACCCGTCAAACAGATAAGACGTCAGGTAGCACGCCATGTCTACCTGCCGCTCACCTGTAAGCTGCTTCATCAACAGTCTCGCTGAGCATCGACACGCCGTGATGTGTTTTAACATTCTTACAAACCAACAATCTTCCAGGTTTGTTGATAAACAGTTAAACAGGCGCCTCATGTTTATGCCCGTCGTCTCAGAGGACAGGTCTGTTTACCTTCTCTGTGAGGAACAGCTGACGACGTGATGAAGGTCCACCGGGTCGCCGACACGGTTCCTCTTGGAACGACATTCTGCCAAAACGTTCCTGGAGTTCAAACAGAGACAGAGCAGCTGAGGAAGTGAAGAGCAGAAACATGAACTGTAGTACTGAACTCTGGTGAACTCTCCACCCCCCCCATCATGGACTGACCCACAAGACTGCCCCGGGCCAGGTGCAGCTGGTTGCGCCCCGAGGCCACCCAGACCCCGCTGGCGTTGGCACTGACCAGGCTCGGCTGGCACTGCGAGTACTGAGACAGGAAGGCCACCACCCGCTCCACTGGCGCTCTAGTTACCGTGGCAACACTCTGAGTGGCCTGCAGCAGCGTCTGGAACAGACTGCCCTGATCAAAGACCACGTAGTCCGAAATACTGATCTGATGGAGAGAGAGAGAGAGACTGGCTGTCAGTCAACTTGGCCACGCCCCTCATTATGCAAATGCATGAATAACTCTTCAACTTCTAAAGATCAAATAGGCTGCATCAACATTCAGCATGTTTATTTTACCATAGAGCTCTATGGAGACTGACTCACTGCAGGAGACAGACTCTAGTGGACACTGGAGGAACTGCAGCTGTAAAGTTGGACATTTTAACATAGAGCTCTATGGAGACTGACTCACTGCAGGAGACAGACTCTAGTGGACACTGGAGGAACTGCAGCTGTAAAGTTGGACATTTTAACATAGAGCTCTATGGAGACTGACTCACTGCAGGAGACAGACTCTAGTGGACTCTGGAGGAACTGCAGTTAAAGCTTTGGAGCAGCCTACCTGCCACCAGTGGTCATCCTCTCCTTGAGGTCTGGTCGAGCTGATCCCGGTCCTGAACCAGAGACTCCCGGTCGCATCCAGCGCCCAGGCCGTACCTCCATCACCCAGGGCGACACACATCAACTCGAGACCCTGAGCCTCACTGTGACACACACACACACACACACACACACACACAGAAACCTGGCTCATATGTTCAGAGACGTGTGAGTGACATGATTAGAGAGACAGGTCAGTCAGTGAGAGCGGGGAGCGAGAGATCCTCTCCTAATCACCTGTCCTATGGAATAGATGCAGGTGACCATCATGTGTTGAACTTCTAGCCCCGCCCCCGTCAGCATCAGAGTATTACGTGGTAGCAGTGTTTACCTGACGGTGTCGTACTTCCAGCTGTCGCCCTCGCTGCAGAAGCTGTTCAGTCCTTCTCTGTAGAACAAAGCTTTGTGTTCGCTCAGAGCCCAGACCACGCCCCCTCGCACACACACCTGGCTGAACACGCAGGGCGATTCCACCTTCACTGAGCGAGCACAGGGCCGGTCCACGCTCAGACCTGACACACACACACACACACACACACACACACACACACACACACACACACACACACACACACACACACACACACACACACACACACACACACACACACACACACACACACACACACACACACACACACACACACACACACACACACACGACATATTGTGTAACAGGTTTCATATCAACTCCTCAAGCTGTGAGGTCATTTTAACAAGGACAGCAGCACGGCTCCCCCTGGTGGTCACACAGAGACGTCACAGTCTGCTTCTTCTTCTCCACATGGGGAAAAGAATCCTACTCTAAGACGACAGAGTCGGAGTGTTCGGGAACCATGGCGTCTTGGTGTGTTTTCTGTGAGCTCGGGTTGGACTGAGTCACCTCCTGAAGGACACACACCTGTCTGCAGGTAGAGGTCTCCGTTGGTCCTGATGATCCAGGCCGAGTCGTCACTCAGAGCCACGAAGGCCGTCTGCTCCACAGCTTTGTACCAGTGACGTTTTCCTTTCACCGACACTTTCGCACACGCAAAAGCTGTCATGCTCTTCTGCTCCACCTTCCACAGCAGATTACCTGGCAGAGTTAGCGACAGTTAGCTTCACGCTAATGCTACACCTGAGTGTCAGAAAGCAACATGAGAGGTTTTAAATATTTTTCTTAACCTGACATTTTCACATTAAAGACACCAGGCGGCGTCGTTCTTCACTCAGGTGTAATGTCTGAGGCTCACCTGAGGGGGACAACGCCATCTGGTGGACGTTGTCTTCAAATCTGGACCAGTTGAGCCCAGCTTCAGGCAGAATGCTGCAGAACAGTCCTCCTTTAAAATCCAGACACCACACATACCTGAAACACACAGGTCACCTGTCACTCACCTGGTAGACACCTGTCACTCACCTGAAGAAGAGTCACCTGGCCACTCACCTATCCGTCACCTGCAGGCTCAGAATTCCACATCCTGGTCCTGAGTATCCCATCCAGCTCTCTGCCAACTATTAAGATAAAGAGAACTGCATTAATACCAAAACATCATCTGTCTCTCCTGCTCAGGTGTGTGTGTGTCTCACCTGCTCAGGTGTGTGTGTGTGTCTCACCTGCTCAGGTTTGTGTGTCTCACCTGCTCATGTTCGAGTCTCACCTGGTCAGGTGTGTGTGTCTCACCTGGTCAGGTGTGTGTGTCTCACCTGGTCAGGTGTGTGTGTCTCACCTGGTCAGGTGTGTGTGTGTCTCACCTGGTCAGGTGTGTGTGTCTCACCTGCTCAGGTTTGTGTGTGTCTCACCTGGTCAGCTGTGTGTCTCACCTGCTCAGGTGTGTGTGTGTCTCACCTGCTCAGGTGTGTGTGTGTGTCTCACCTGGTCTGGTTTGTGTGTCTCGCCTGCTCAGGTGTGTGTGTCTCACCTGCTCAGGTGTGTGTGTCTCACCTGCTCAGGTGTGTGTGTGTCTCACCTGGTCAGGTTTGTGTGTGTCTCACCTGCTCAGGTTTGTGTGTCTCACCTGCTCAGGTGTGTGTGTCTCACCTGCTCAGGTGTGTGTGTGTGTCTCACCTGGTCAGGTTTGTGTGTGTCTCACCTGCTCAGGTGTGTGTGTCTCACCTGCTCAGGTGTGTGTGTCTCACCTGGTCTGGTTTGTGTGTCTCACCTGCTCAGGTTTGTGTGTCTCACCTGCTCAGGTGTGTGTGTCTCACCTGCTCAGGTGTGTGTGTCTCACCTGCTCAGGTGTGTGTGTCTCACCTGGTCTGGTTTGTGTGTCTCACCTGCTCAGGTGTGTGTGTCTCACCTGGTCTGGTTTGTGTGTCTCACCTGCTCAGGTGTGTGTGTCTCACCTGCTCAGGTGTGTGTGTCTCACCTGGTCAGGTGTGTGTGTCTCACCTGGTCTGGTGTGTGTGTCTCACCTGGTCTGGTGTGTGTGTCTCACCTGGTCTGGTTTGTGTGCGTCTCTGTCCTGGAGGTCTTGGTCCCCCTGTCTATCAGCTGTCCTCTCTGCCCTATTAGACGGACAGGTGAGGTCGTCTCCTGAAGGCGGCAGAGACGGACAGTAGATGTCTCCCTCCTCATCACTGGACATGCTGGGTTTTCTCTCCAGATTAGAAACAGTGGAGTAAAACATCTGGTCCAACACGCCAGCAGGGGGCGCCAAGTCATCGTCCTGTACACAAACAGAGCGACCGTCATTTATTTGATTTGAACATTTGACCAAACATGCATTTAATATGATTATTCAGGACATCCACCTACCTCCTCCTCCTCTGGTCCAATCAGAGGACTCAGAAACTCATCCTCATGCTCCTCCATTGGCTGCTGCTCCTGTCCATCATCATCCTCAGTGTTGTGCATGTAGGAGAATGTGCACTCAAGCAGCAGGTCCACATCAGGGGTCGGGGGGACGACTTCTCCCTCTGCCCCAGGAGCACAGACCTTTCCTGGCTTCTCCAGACCCTGGAGGAACAGGGAGCTGGGACAAGAAGACAGGGATGAGACGGGAAGGTCAGGAGGAGAATAATCCAAGGATGAGACAAGAAGGTTAACAGGAGTGAAGGAAACAAGTACGGTGGATTCACAATCTTTTTTTTTTTTTAAGGTTTATTTTTGGCCTTTTTGCCTTTATTGATAGGACAGTGGATAGAGTCGGAAACAGGGAGAGAGTGGGGAGAGGCATGCGGGAAAGTGGCCACAGGCCGGACGCGAACCCGGGCCGCCCGCGCGAGGAGCAAAGCCTCGCAACATGGTGCGCGCGCTGCCGCTGCGCTATCGGCGCCACCTGGATTCACAATCTTGTCTATCTTCTAAAGTTCCTTTTTGGATTTTGGAAAATCTTTATTGTCCCTTCGGGGGAATCTGGTTTGCAACAGCGGTCCATAAAAACAGCACAATGACGAAATACATATAAAACATAACTCCTATTGAAATCATCATGATGGACGTGAGTGACATGAGGGACACAAAGACCACCTGTGCATCGTAGTTTGCAGGCAACAATACCTTACCTGGGCTGTTTGGGGGAAGACCCCGCCTCCACTCCATCCTTCACACCTGGGGCCTCCAGTGAGTCCTGCTGGGACTCTGGAGAGTCCTGGTTGTGAAGGTCCAGACCCACGAGGGAGGCTCTGTCGCTCAGAGGAGTTCCACTTCCTCCATCACTGCAGCTGCTGTCCTGGACTACAAACATGGAGTCTGAACAGCTGCTCTCAGAGAGACGGTTCCCACTGCTACTGTCTGAAGACACACACACACACACACACACACTCAGATGGGATTCCTTTACCTGTCTGTCTGTCTGTCTGTCTGTCTGTCTGTCTGTCTGTCTCTCTGCTCACCTTGACGCCTCCTCCTCCTCTTCTTCACTCTGATGGCCTTCACCACCAGCTCCTGCTGCATCTCCCCCTGACCTAGAGGGGCGCTGTAACGTCTGGAGCTCAGCTCGCTGGAAGCGGTTGTCGTGGCGTTTCCATGGAGGCTGTCCCAGGAAGTGACTGAGCTGCTGCGGCTGCGAGAGCTGCTGGTGAGCAAACCCGACCGCTGACCGAGCTGCTCGTTCACCTGGGGACAAAGACAGGAAACATGAGAGACAGGTGAGTTTACCCACTTCAGGTTGGAACACGTCAAACTGGTCTGGACAGCTGTCAATCACCTCCAGCTGCTCCTCCAGCTGCTCCTCCGCCTCCTCCACCTCCTCATCTTCATCTCTCTCCCCTTCTTCACCCTGCCTAACCCATCCTCCTCCCCCCCCCTCCTCCCTCCCCCCACCCTCTACGATGATAGCCATGGTTCTGATTGGCTGAGCCGTTTCCACTGATCCGGTTGGTGGGAGGAGAGTGGGCGTGGTCAAAGGTGAGGTCAGCCTGATGGAGAGCTCGGACACTGCAGGACAGAAGGATGAAGACATCAGAGTGTTGTAAGTGTGACAGTGAAGTAGGATGTGTTGGTGTCACTCACAGTTGGAGGCCAGACCCTCAGGGCTGTTGGACAGACGGATGATGTCTCTGTCTCCTTTCAGGATGAAGATCTCATTATCACAACACGACACAGACACGATGTCTCCACTGCTCTCCAACGCCCCGATTATCACCTGAAAACATTCCCACAAAGGAGCCATCAGCCTTCAGCAGACATGCACTGGCTTCTGAAGCATCACTGGGAGCGTTTCTCTGACCTCGCTGTGACAGTCCAGGACGTAGAGGCTGTACTCGTTCCAGCTGAGGATCCAGCCCTCTCTGAGGAAACAGCTGAGCAGGCCGAGCTGTCTGTCTGCCGGACGGTACGCTCCGATTGGACCGGGACGAGGGAACAAGTCAAACTGAGGGATCTGAAGCAGACATGAAGACACACGAGGAGAAACAATGTTTGACAGAGTACAAACAGAGACAGCAGCTGAACAGGTGAAGGTGTGTACCTGTGTGCTAAAGAGCGCTTTGAGCAGTCGGGTGTCCTCCACCTGTCCTCTGATGTCAGACCTCCACAGTCTGAGTCCAGGCCGAGCAGCGAACACCTGAAGATCGCTCTGTTTGCAGAGAGCCGGCAGAAAGCAGGCGCCAAACCTGCCACTGCTGCAAGCACAGAAAAACACAAACTGTCAAACAGCACATACACCAACAGTCCACGGCTAGCATGTACACATGCAGTCCACGGCTAACACGTACAACAACAGTCCACGGCTAGCACGTACACAGGCAGTCCACAGCTAGCATGTACACAGGCAGTCCACAGCTAGCATGTACACCAACAGTCCACAGCTAGCACGTACACATCCAGTCTACAGCTAGCACGTACACATGCAGTCCACAGCTAGCATGTACACAGGCAGTCCACAGCTAGCATGTACACCAACAGTCCACAGCTAGCACGTACACATCCAGTCTACAGCTAGCACGTACACATGCAGTCCACGGCTAGCATGTACACAGGCAGTCCACAGCTAACACGTACAACAACAGTCCACAGCTAACACGTACACATGCAGTCCACGGCTAGCATGTACACAGGCAGTCCACAGCTAACACGTACAACAACAGTCCACGGCTAGCACGTACACAGGCAGTCCACAGCTAGCATGTACACATGCAGTCCACAGCTAGCATGTACACATGCAGTCCACAGCTAGCACGTACACATGCAGTCCACGGCTAGCAAGTACACACAGTCCACGGCTAGCACGTACACAGGCAGTCCACAGCTAGCAAGTACACACAGTCCACGGCTAGCACGTACACAGGCAGTCCACAGCTAGCATGTACACAGGCAGTCCACAGCTAGCATGTACACCAACAGTCCACAGCTAGCACGTACACATGCAGTCCACAGCTAGCACGTACACAGGCAGTCCACAGCTAGCATGTACACATGCAGTCCACAGCTAGCACGTACACATGCAGTCCACGGCTAGCACGTACACATGCAGTCCACAGCTAGCACGTACACATGCAGTCTACAGCTAGCACGTACACATGCAGTCCACAGCTAGCACGTACACATGCAGTCTACAGCTAGCACGTACACATGCAGTCTACAGCTAGCACGTACACATGCAGTCCACAGCTAGCACGTACACATGCAGTCTACAGCTAGCACGTACACATGCAGTCCACGGCTAGCACATACACATGCAGTCTACAGCTAGCACGTACACATGCAGTCCACAGCTAGCACGTACACATGCAGTCTACAGCTAGCACGTACACATGCAGTCCACAGCTAGCACATACACATGCAGTCCACAGCTAGCACGTACACATGCAGTCCACAGCTAGCACGTACACATGCAGTCCACAGCTAGCACGTACACATGCAGTCCACAGCTAGCACGTACACATGCAGTCCACAGCTAGCACGTACACATCCAGTCTACAGCTAGCACGTACACATGCAGTCCACAGCTAGCACGTACACAGGCAGTCCACAGCTAGCATGTACACATGCAGTCTACAGCTAGCATCACACAGAGAGTACTCTCACAACATGACACACATGGATTTTCCCACCTCTTGCGGGGCTTGGTGCCCAGCTGTAGGACTTCCTGTTTCTGTGTGCAGAATAGCAGTGATCTGTGCTGGGTGGAGATGAGCAGCACCTGGTGACTGTACTCCATCTGAACCACACCTGAGGACTCCTCCAACAGCAACACAGGTTTACACACACCCTGCACACACACACACACACACAGACACACACACACACACACACACACACACACACACACACACACACACACACACACACACACACACACACAGTGAGAGCTGCAGCCGTAGCACAAAGGCTTTTCTTTGTTGTGTGTGATAAAGTGTAAAAGCTCCTGACATGTAGAACTGAAGGTCAGTCAGACAGTGTTTGTGGTCTCACCTGGTCCAGGTCCAGAGAGGAGAACACCACCCGCCCTTTATCGTCTCCTGAGAAAAGTTTCATTCCGTTTGTGCTCCACGCCAACGACGTCACCGAGCCTTTATGGAGGCCGACCACATCGAAACGCCTCAACTACAGGGAGAGGGAGAGAGAGAGAGAGAGAACTAGAGGGAGAGAGTGAGAGAGAGAGAATGAGAGAGAGAGAGAGAGAGAGGGAGGAAGAGAGAGAGAGAGAGAGGGAGGAAGAGAGAGAGAGAGAGAGAGAGAGAGAGAGAGAGAGAGAGAGAGGGGGGGGGGGGGACAGAGACAGAGAGAGAGAGAGAGAGGGGGGGGGGGAGAGAGAGAGAGAGAGAGAGAGAGAGAGAGAGAGAGAGAGAGAGAGAGAGAGAGAGAGAGAGAGAGAGAGAGAGCGAGCGAGCGAGCGAGCGATGTGTTTCTGTACCTGTCTTACTCACCTGTTTGTTTCGACCAGGGAGTGGAGACACCAGCTGAAAGATTGCCACTCGACCTGAAGCTGTTCCCACGGCAACCAGGTCATCAAAACAGCTGAGCAGCTTCACAGCAGTGATAGCATCACTCTTACCCTGTTACACACACACACAGAGGATTGAGCTGGATTTCCTGTCCAGACAGACTGAGCACCACAGAAGAAGAGGAGCTCTGACCTCCAGACTGTACTTGTTCATGTGAGCGAGGCGGCGACAGTACAGGTAGAGCATGCCGATGCTACTGCCCACCGCCAGGAAGTCACTGCTGCAGTCCAGAGCGGTCAGGTAGACCAAGACCGACCTGAAGCCTCGCTGTACCTGCAGGGGGAGAGGGAGAGAGAGAGAGAGTGATCATAGTGATCCTTGTAGTACAGTGGTTAAACTGTGGTCACAGGGACCAGGGCACAGGTGGGCCTGGGTTTGACTCAGACTGTGCTGAAGCTTGGTCTTAGTTGTAGTCTGGTTTGGAAAGGGTTCAGTACCTTGGCTGGGATGGCATTCAGCAGGTAGTAGAGCGGGCAGAACTCCCTCAAGACGGACGGCGGTGGGATTGGCTGGGCCGCCATCTTTCCTCCAAGCTGGACTCAGCTGGTCCTGAAAGTCAGATTCTCCTCTGAATAATCAGAAATAAATGAAACCAACAGTTTCAGTTTGTTCAGTTAAAGTGATCAAATTAGTGAAATTATAAAAGGGGATTCTGTATTACAATAACATTATTATAGGTTAACATTATTAAGTTCCTGACGTGTTATTGTGTTGGAAATCTAACAGGGAAAAGAGCAAATAAACCAAACAACCAGCAACACTTAAAGTGAAGGTTTCACACACCAATGAGCCTCTCTCCTCTGGCTCTAAACCTTTTCATCCCAGAGTAACAGAGGCCGTTTATTCTCTGACATCATGAAGACACCAGGTCCCTGCTGATTATTCAGGGTTTAAAGAGTCAAACAGGGCGGCAACGCGGCGAGAAGGCACGTAAACAGCGGACACAGAAAGTCCTATAAAGGCTGTTTGGAGGTTCTGTCACCAGCCGAACTGAGCCGAACATTTTAGATAAGTGTGTCATATCTGAAACTGAGCTGCCAATATCATTTATGTAAGTTTTATCCGAGAAATCATTTAAATCGATCATATTTCTAACGGAGTTTGGTGTGACGACGTCTCTAAAGCGGGACGTGTCCAGCTTACTGTCAGCTTAGCAGGCTTGTGTCACAGCTGACAGCTGACTACAAACATGTCCTCTCACACAGTGCAGCCTGTTGTCATCAGCAGAACATTAATAACACATTATTTACTGAGTTAGCTTCACAAACACGGAGCCACGCTAGCTAGCATCATGTTAGCAGCTAGCGTTAGCATCAGGCCGGAGACAGAGAGACTCACTGATGTGTTAGAGAGAAGATCCCGTCCTGATGTTGTTACAGATGTGTTCATGAAAGCAGCAGCTTGTTACAGAGCCCGGTGGTGTCTGTCTGTCTGTCTGACAGCGTCTTCATCCTGATGCTGAGTGGTTGATAACAAACAGCGCCCCCTTCTGTCCACACTCAGCATCACACCCTCCTTCTGTTACCATGGTCCCTCTTTAACAACCCGTTCACTCATCTACGGACTCCCTGTGGATTTCATACTCATTTATATCAGTCACATTTATATTTTCATCATCATATAGTCGGCAGTGGAATGATTATTACCTAAATACATTTAGAAACGAATGACCGGAAACGGAAATTCTGTCTGTGCAGGTTGTAAACACCGGAAACTGGATCTTTGAGGTTGTCAAAGGTGTTTCTAGTGTCTGTTTAAAACAGTGCCGCCTGATATCTTTCTATTATGACGTGTCTTATGTAGAAAAAAAATATCATTCCCCCCCGACCCCGCTCTACACGAGGATCCAGTCCGGGAGGATCCAGTCCGGGAGGATCCAGTCCGGGAGGATCCAGTCCGGGAAGATCCAGTCCGGGAAGATCCAGTCCGGGATTTCCGCTCTCCCGCCCCGAGTGACGGCTAAGCTAGGCTAGTACAAAACTCAGCCAGCTAACCGTTACCCGCTCCCGTTATCACCACTCCCGTTCATGTTCTCCTTCGTCCCAGGGGAACGTTTTATTCACCAGCACACACCGGGTGTACACAGGAGTATTTATTCTCTGAGATTTATCGTCGATCAGATCCATCTGGTCTACGGATTGCCCCTCCACTCTCAGCTAAGCTAACTGTTAGCACACAGCCAAAATGGCGGACAACGAGGATGACAGCGGACCGAGCAGAACAATAACAGCCGCGGAGCCTCCGGGCGCCGCGGGACACATCCCCGCCCCCCAGGACACCCAGCCCGGGGAGGGTGCACAGACAGGACCCGGAGCAGAGACCACCCAGCCCGGGGAGGGTGCACAGACAGGACCCGGAGCAGAGACCACCCAGCCCGGGGAGGGTACACAGACAGGACCCGGACCAGAGACCGCCCAGCCCGGGGAGGGTGCCCAGACAGGACCCGGACCAGAGACCATCCAGCCCGGGGAGGGTGCACAGACAGGACCCGGACCAGAGACCACCCAGCCCGGGGAGGGTGCACAGATAGGACCCGAAGCAGAGACCATCGAGCCCGGGGAGGGTGCACAGACAGGACCCGGAGCAGACATCATCGAGTCCGTGGAGGGTGCACAGATAGGACCCGGACCAGAGACCACCCAGCTCGAGGAGGTAGCACAGACAGGACTCGAAGCAGAGACCACCCAGCTCGAGGAGGGTGCACAGACAGTGTCTGGGGTCCAGCTGGCGGACCTCTTCCAAAGCTGCTCGGAGGAGCAGAGTATCCTGGTGGGTACAGACTTCACCGGGCTGGGCTCGGACCTCGGTAACACAACCATCATCTACGTGCAGCCGGACGGCAGTCTGGTGGAGGGTTCTGGACTGACGCTGGAGGAGCAGCAGGCTCTTTTAGAGCAGCTCACAAAGCAGCAGATCGTCCAGGTGTCGGACACCGAGGCGGCCCAGCTGCTACAGCAGGTCAAAACCATCCCGGTCCAAAACACGGCCCTGGACCCCAGTCAGCTGCAGCAGGTCATCAACCAGGTCACAAAGTCGCAGCAGGTTCAGGTCTCCCAGCAGAGTCCTAAGCAACAGGTCCAGGTCCAGCAGCAGAGTGTGAAACAACAGGTCCAGGTCACTCAGCAGACTTTAAAGACCCCGACCCCGAATAACGCGTCTCAACAGCTGAAGAGTGTCGCCCAGCAGGTCGCCAAACAGACCAGCAGCCCGGTTCAGGTGCTCCAGAAGAAGGTGAGTCGGTTGTGAAAATCATCGGGTCCATAATAACCCCCCCTCCTACACACACCTGATTCTGCTAGTGTGTCTGAACTGGGCTTTCAGTCTGTCCCACTCTAACCAGTCCGCTGATCAAACGGGATGAAACGCTTCCCTCATCATGGTACCATGTTCATCATGAGACCGGGTTCATCATGAGACCGGGTTCATCATGAGACCTTCTAATCAAGACTGTGAAGTCGATTATGGAGACAATACATTAAATAACGTTTTTTTACGGTCGTGGTAACTCCACATGATAACACGTCTTGTTGTCATGATAAAGTGGTAATTAAAACATAAACTTCATTAATACATAGCACAAAGGTAAATTATTATTCCCCTCTATTCCTGCAGCAGAACCGGAGGATCCCCTCATCCAGCTGCTGTTACGAAGCCCCGCCCCCAATTATATATTAATTATACAGAGTAAAATGTCTTCAAATTAACTGTGCCTGTGTCACTTCACTCTGAGTGCTAAAAGACCTCCAAGTTTTCATTCACATTTTTGTAAAGTTGGGTCATTACAGCCGGTTCAAACCTATTAAAGGAGCAGTCTGTAGCTCTGCCCCCCTAGTGTTTAAAATGAGTACTGCAGTCTAAACTCTAATCATCACAGAGAGCTGGCTCCGCCTCCTCCTCTCACACAGCTCAGCATGTGGTGGACACTGTAGCTTCAGTGTTTAGCCAGCTCTGCATGTGGTGGACACTGTAGCTTCAGTGTTTAGCCAGCTCTGCATGTGGTGGACACTGTAGCTTCAGTGTTTAGCCAGCTCTGCATGTGGTGGACACTGTAGCTTCAGTGTTTAGCCAGCTCTGCATGTGGTGGACACTGTAGCTTCAGGGTTTAGCCAGCTCTGCATCAACTCACATCAACTCGATGATGATCGGTCTCTGTTGCAGGTTTGATCCCTCTCATTTTTATCCTTCTGTCTTTCCAGTCTGAACCTGTCAGGATCCAGATCCAAGTTCCTCCCAAACAGGAAGTAAAGGCAGGTTCCGCCTCCCAGCAGAAGACTGTAGCTGTCAATCATCCACAGGTAAAGCTGTCGGCCAATGGCAGTGTGAGCAGTGCTCAGATCATCCACATCCAGCCCATGGTTGGTCAGCAGGGCCAACAGTTCTTCCTGCAGCAGAACCCGGGGGATCCCCCCATCCAGCTGCTGTTACAAAGCCCCGCCCCCTTGGTGGGATCTCTGCTCCCAGTGGTCCACAAGGGGGCAGGCCAGATGAAACCAGCAGCTACCACCCTCAGTCTTAGTCAGAAACCTGCAGTGTCCCCTATCAAAGTCCAGACCCCCTCTTCTGTAAGTGACACGCCCTCATCCACCGCCAAGAAGACCCCGCCCAGCTCTTCTGTTAAAACTGTTAGCATCCCGCTAATAAAAACCCCAACTAACGGCACCAGGACAGTCACCAGTAAGAGTCCAGTAAAGTCCCCTGCAGTCCCAGCATCTCCAGCAAAGACCAACACACTTGCTGCTGCCACGCCTGCCACAGTAGCCAAATCCCCTGCAGCCCCGCCCCCTTCCACCCAACCCCCTACTGTGAAAGAAAGAGACAGAGAAAAGGAGAAGAAGTTAAAGAAGCGAGACAAGAAGGCGGTGAAGGTCCAGACCAGATCAGGTCGAGTTTCCAGACCGCCAAAGTACAAAGCCAAAGACTACAAGTTCATAAAGACCGAGGACCTGGCCGACAGCCACCAGTCCGACTCCGATGACTACTCCGACATGAGCGTCGAGGAGGAGGGGGATGGTGAGAGAAAGTCTGGCTCCATCCCCGGCTCCTCCTCTCACCTAAACTACAGCCACAAGTCCCGGTCCCACCGCTGCCAGACCTGTGACAAGGCCTACATCGGACCAGGAGGTCTGAACCGCCATTACAAATTGAACCCAAGCCACGGAGAGCCTGATCTGCCTGACGACCCGCCCAGCAACACATCCCGCCCCCTCAGAGAGGACGGCCAATCACAGGAGACGACATCAGCAGGGGTCAAAGAGGAGGAGGGGAAGAAGAAGGAAGATAAACCTGCAACCATGGCAACAAGCAGAGTGAGTAGCCTATCGACCAATCAGAGCTCAGATCAGGGAAAAACATCAAACATCTATTTCAGCTTCTGGTCACTTTTTTTCTCTGTTTTTATAGACTGGTTAACAGACGGGTTACTTACTGGTTAACAGACGGGTTACTAATTGGTTAACATACTGGTTACTAACTGGTTAACATACTGGTTACTAACTGGTTAACAGACGGGTTACTTACTGGTTAACAGACGGGTTACTAATTGGTTAACATACTGGTTACTAACTGGTTAACAGACTGGTTACTAACTGGTTAACAGACGAGTTACTAATTGGTTAACAGACGGGTTACTAACTGGTTAACAGACGGGTTACTTACTGGTTAACAGACGGGTTACTAACTGGTTAACAGACGGGTTAATAACTGGTTAACAGACTGGTTACTAACTGGTTAACAGACGGGTTACTTACTGGTTAACAGACTGGTTACTAACTGGTTAACAGACTAGTTACTAACTGGTTAACAGACTGGTTACTAATTGGTTAACAGACTGGTTACTTACTGGTCAACAGACTGGTTAACAGACTGGTTACTAACTGGTTAACAGACGGGTTACTAACTGGTTAACAGACTGGTTAACAGACTGGTTACTAACTGGTTAACAGACTGGTTACTAACTGGTCAACAGACTGGTTAACAGACTGGTTACTAACTGGTCAACAGACGGGTTACTAATTGGTTAACAGACTGGTTACTAACTGGTTAACAGACTGGTTAACAGTCTGGTTACTAACTGGTTAACAGACTGGTTAACAATCTGGTTACTAACTGGTTAACAGACTGGTTAACAGTCTGGTTACTAACTGGTTAATAGGCTGGTTAACAGGCTGGTTAACAGACTGGTTACTAACTGGTTAACATACTGGTTACTAATTGGTTAACAGGCTGGTTAACAGTCTGGTTACTAACTGGTTAACCAGCTGGTTACTAACTGGTTAACCAGCTGGTTACTAATTGGTTAACAGACTGGTTACTAACTGGTTAACTAGCTGGTTACTAATTGGTTAACATACTGGTTACTAATTGGTTAACATACTGGTTACTAACTGGTTAACCAGCTGGTTACTAATTGGTTAACAGACTGGTTACTAATTGGTTAACATACTGGTTACTAACTGGTTAACCAGCTGGTTACTAATTGGTTAACAGACTGGTTACTAACTGGTTAACCAGCTGGTTACTAACTGGTTAACAGACTGGTTACTAACTGGTTAACAGACTGGTTACTAATTGGTTAACAGACTGGTTACTAACTGGTTAACCAGCTGGTTACTAACTGGTTAACAGACTGGTTACTAACTGGTTAACGCCTGCTTAGTCAAACCTGGATGGCCTTCGGCGAGTTAATGATAACCCTTATAGCTGTGAATGTTTCCATGTGATTAGTTCATCACTGATTGGTTAACTCTTCGTTACCTTCAGTTTCATGACAGGCTCGTTATATGACATTCATTTCAGTTACTAACTACCTGTCTGTCTGTCCTCAGGCCGTGGAAGGGGGTCCAGCAGCAGCCGTGGGACTCAGGGGCCTCCAGCACCGGGGCCCCGGCAGGCCCAGAGGACGAGGGAGAGGCAGAGGGCGGGGTCGAGGGCGGGGCCTGAGCAGACCAGTGGGACCGCCTCCAAAAGTGAGCTCATTTTAAACTGGTTCAAAGTGTGAGTCACAGCCGGTCTGTTTGAACATCATGGCCTTGGTTTGAGTCTCTGATCGTGTTTGATTCTTCCAGGTGACCGTGGGCCTCATCAGTCGGCGGGGCCGTCGCGGGCGACCTCCAAAGCTTGCCATCCCCACGGTAACCCCAGAACAGCAAGCAGAGAGGAGACGAGACCGGCTGCAGGAGGTCAGAGGAAGGCTGGTTGATACGTGATGTATCTGAGTCGTTGTTATCCTGTTTCCATGACGACTGTGCTCTGTTTACAGCTAGTGGAGCAGTGTGAAGACGAGGAGCTGATGGACATTGTTCTTCCTCGTTTAACCAAAGTGCTGAGTCTGTGGGAGCTGATGCTGGCAAAGGTACACACACACACACACACACACACACACACACACACACACACACACACACTTATACAAGTGTTGTATGTTCGTACCTGTTTGCTACACAGAACAAAATATCTCCTTTTTTTTAAAGAGGCAGTTCATGTTTTGTCCTCCGGCTGTTTCAGGTCGAGCGGGGGGGTTCGACTCGGACTCGGTTTCCAGACATTTACCGTGAGTTTGAGTCCCTGCAGGCTCAGGTGAGGCAGGCTGCCCAGGATTACATCATCAGCCCGCAGGTCGGAGCCATGCCGCTGGAGGTCAGGAACATCGAGGTGATATGACGACTTCTGCTTTGCACCTTTCTCTCTCTGTGACCTGCACGGTTCTCTCTGTTCTCACCTGTTCTCACCTCTTCTGTGGTCCAGGTGGCCCGCTCTCTGGGGATCCTGGACGAGGTGAACAGGATGAAGGTGGTTCCTGGAGCGTCTCCTAGCTCCAGCCTGACCAATAAGAATGTGCGATACATGGAGGTAAAGTGTGTTCCTGAGAGCTGGTTTGTCAGCACCTCTGTTACCATTCACACTCTGACAGGGGAACACCTGATCCAGGCCTCTCTGACTCAGTCACAAACTCTGTTTCCCAGAATTCCAAGATGCTGCCGCCTTCAAAGAGATTTAAAATGGAGAACAGCGTTCCAGTTCACCAGAATGGCATCGAGACGCCGAAAACAGGTCAGACACGTGTGACACTGCTACAGAATGTTTTACTCTGAAGAGTGAACTGATGGCTTTTTGTTTCTCACTATTCTTTAAAAGGTGGGACTCCATTGACCTCTGTGACCCCTACGACCTCTGTGACCCCTACGACCTCTGTGACGCCTTTGACCCCAACTACTCCTGCAACCTCTGTGACCCCTACGACATCTGTGACGCCTGTAATCTCCGCCCTGAAGCCGGTCTCTGCTCCTCTGGTGGTTCCAGCTGAATCCAGCACTGCCTCTCCCACCAGGTGAGCTGCCCCGCCCCCTTTCTTCTGATTGACAGGTAGAACATGTGACCACACGGACACCTGTTGTTAAAGGTGTGGTCTGAATGTGTCCCTTTGATCCCCTCAGCTCCTCTGATAGGACACCCTCCAAACAGGCCCCGCCCCCTGCCACACCTATGGAGGTGTCTTCAGGTGAGGACCAGAGGGAGGAGCTTCTGCAGATGCACCCCCAGGTGGAACCCCTCCCACAGAGCCAGGACCAGGTGCTGAGCAGTGATGTCACAGGCCAGAAGGATGTGAGTCCTGAGACAACGGCAGACTCAAAGACACCTGACACACCTGAGTCCAGCTCTGCCCAGACTCCGGCGCCCCCTCAGAAGGACTCCAAGGAGCTGCAGGAGGGTCAGGAGATCTACATCCAGACCGAGGGGATGACGGTCCAACTGGCGGAGCCTGGATTGGACAGGATTGTGATCGTGAACGGGCCGGATGGGACGACCATGCACATCCAGACCCCAGAGGGCGTCCCCCTGGAGGCGGTCCAGGCCCTGCTTGGAATCGAGGCTTCAGATGGGACAAAAGCTCCTCAGTGATCCAGAGTCCAGACTCAGACCACATAGAGACCAGTTTGAAACCACAGCAGCTACTATAGAATCCTGAGATTGGATCGTTTTTTGTTTCAGTTCACTCCATCTCAAATATGTCAGCAACGTTTTGGCTCTGTGATTAAAAACTAGAAAGGAGCCAACATCAGGTGTCCAGGACGTCTGTCTTTGTTACCGTGGTAACAGACTTGTGTTTATATGGCTTGATTACTTCGGATCCTCTTGAACTGCGTCAACAGAAGAAGGAGAAGCACTCGTGTCAAATGTTCTGATGGTTCCATATTTTGAAATGTTTGAAAATCAAACAGTCCGTTCTTAGAATGATCGAGGGCCTGAAAGGTCAGGACGCTTTAAAGGTCGAAGAAGAAACCTTTTCTATCGATCATTCCAACAACAGTCTCCAAATGTCTCTACAAGGATCGAACATTTTGACAGTCTAGACTGAGAAGGACGAGTACCGGACCTGAACTACATCACAGTGACCTGAAGGTGGTCTCAGCTTCCAGTGTCCAGCTCCACACAGGTAACAACGCCTGGGCTGACACACCTGGACTCTGAAACATCTGGACCTGTAAAGGGTTCAGGAGACTCCTGGACCTGTAAAGGGTTCAGGAGACTCTTGGACCTGTAAAGGGTTCAGGAGACTCCTGGACCTGTAAGGGTTCAGGAGACTCTTGGACCTGTAAAGGGTTCAGGAGACTTCAGGACCTGTAAAGGGTTCAGGAGACTCCTGGACCTGTAAAGGGTTCAGGAGACTCCTGGACCTGTAAAGGGTTCAGGAGTCTCCTGGACCTGTAAAGGGTTCAGGAGACTCCTGGACCTGTAAAGGGTTCAGGAGACTTCTGGACCTACTCAAGTCTTAAAAATGTCAACAAGCACTCATGTAGCTCTGTCTCTCTGTGGGCGGAGCTTAAACACACCTGTTTATCTGCCAGTATCTCTTGTTTCCTGCAGCGCCCCCCTCAGGACAAATGGACAGTGGGTGTAAGGACACATCAGCCTGTAGGGGGCGCTAACAGACCTTGGGACAGTTCTGTGGTGTCAGGCGCTTCTCTCAGTTAAACCACGAACCAGAGAGAGGCGGCCGAGCGACTTGTCACGGCCGAGTGAATTTTAAATATTTAATTTGCGTTGCTCATCTGTAACGTTTGAAGTCTGTTGACCTGAGAGAAAACACGTCTGTGATGTCACATTAAAGGGTCATTGTGGTGTTTTTAACGGCTGTGACCTCGCTCTCTTCAAACACGCCACTCTACCTGAAACACGGACGCACAATGAACCAATCAAAAGAACAACGCATATCCCCGGGTCACTACAGGTCACCTGATCAGCTGTGTGAGGTCACTACAGGTCACCTGATCAGCTGTGTGAGGTCACTACAGGTCACCTGATCAGCTGTGTGAGGTCACTACAGGTCACCTGATCAGCTGTGTGAGGTCACTACAGGTCACCTGGTGGGTAAAATTGGACGACCTCAGGTCAACAGATTCAGAAGTGAACTATGAGCAACTTGGTGAGGAGATGAAATAATCCGTTTGTGTCCTCTATAGGCCTCAGTATTCAGCAGTGTTATTTATCGTTCCGCCTGTTCTCTGATTGGTTCGTTCAGTTCTCACCTGTGATGTCAGCGGTGGCTCCTCCTGCTGGTTTTAAGGAATCTGGTGAATGTAAATCTGTAAACTATTTTTTTTCTTGGTGTTTCCATGTTTGGACTTGTTCATTGAAGTAGAAGCGGATTAGTTGTTTATATGTAGATAAATATGGAAAACAAAGTTTAAAGAAGTTGCACTATTTTATTACTTTTTATAAAACTTCACAGTGAAACATTTTCCAAACTGAAGGTTTGTAGTCGTGTGGAGAGTCGGTGCTGAGGAAGATGAATGTACTGATCGGTTATGTTGAAGGTTCCAGTGCTGAATGCATCACATTTCCTGTTCCTCCAATAAACTGACCATGTGACGAGGAAGTCGTGAAGAAGCTGTGTTTGTCTTCCAACGACGTGGATATCAGACCGTGTCACCAGCTCGTGGTCAGTCTGTGATGACATCATAGCCAATTATCCAATCCCCTCTGGAGAAAATGAACGTGAGTTTTACTTCTGAAGCTACACTGATGAGATGTTTAAAGGTCACATGACCTCCTCCTCTTCTTCAGGTGAAATCAGTGTCCTCGCTCCTCTTCATCATGTGTGTGAAGTGTGTTGTTGTAAATCCACTCTGATCCTGTATTTGATCATGTCTATAAACCCCTCTATTTCAGCCCTGCTCAGAACAGGCTGTTTCTGTGTCTGTAGCTTTAAATATGTAAATGAGCTGTGTCTGACCACGCCCCCTCTCTGGAAGGGCTCGGGTGTACTCGCTGCTTTCTGGCTCCATGTCCTATTGTTTACGGTGAGAAGGCAGACTCAGAGGGCAGAACAAACACCTAGCTGTGGGAGTGTCACCCACCTGGGGGAGGGGCTACTGCCCTTTGTGATGTCATGAAGGGAACATCTCCAAACGGCCTGTTTGAGCACACATGTTCTGAAGAGTGGAGCAGGCAGAAGACGGAGAGGATGGACTTGTCTCATCATTGGGGGGTTTGGAGACAGACATGTTAGAGGGACATGGTGAGCTATGTTTGACATCATGTGACCTTTAACATGAAGTAAATAAAACATCAACATTTGTTCTTCAAGTTCAAAGTTGAATAAATAAAATCTGTTTATTCTCTCATGTTCGTATTAAACAAACAAATCACAGAGACACTCGAGGTTCAGTCCGGCTCGTCCTCCGAGCTCACCTGGAGCAGACCCACAGCGTAGCTGTGTGTTATACAGTACGACTCTGTCTGGAGGTCGGTGACATCAGAGCAGGCGGTGCCCGGTCTCCAGCAGCAGAGCCTCGAGGTTGAGTCTGGTCTGGGGAGGGATGTAGGGCAGGTGCAGCCAGCAGGACAGGTAGACCATGCAGAGGTCAGAGGTCGCAGTGTGAGCCACTTCCTGCAGGATCGTCTGCTTCAACGTCAACTCCTGACGGAACCCGTCCAACAGGACACGACACGAGTCGTCTGAAAGAGCGGAGACACAGAATGACCCGAGTGAAACGAGGACACCTGCTGACATCACTCAGGTGAGTCTCAACTCACCAAACTGTTTGGTGCTCCAGGTGTGAAACAGAGGAAACTTCCTCCCTTCAGGTCCGAACTGAAACTCCTCCAGCTCCTGAATGCCTCGCTGTGATGTCATAAGACGCTCCATCTTCGTCACCACGACGACCTGAGGACGTATAACAAGTCCTGAGTTTATGTCTCTCATGTTTATAGATTTAAATGAAAGATTCTCCTCTTCATCGTTCTCTCTTCTGGTTTTTATGAATTTGACTGATTTAAACCCTTTTTGATAAAAGAGTCACCATTTTGTCGACAACGTCCTTCAGTTTGCTGCATTCGTCCTGCAGCTCTGCAGCGCCCCCTGCCTGCTGGGAGGGAGCTGTTGAAGATGATGAGGATGAAAACTCATCCACAAGCAGCAGTTGATCACTCTGAGAGCTGAAGCCAAGAACACAGAGTCACTGGAGGAACTGCAGCTGTAAAGTTAAACATTTTAACATAGAGCTCTATGGAGACTGACTCACTGCAGGAGACAGACTCTAGTGGACACTGGAGGAACTGCAGCTGTAAAGTTAAACATTTTAACATAGAGCTCTATGGAGACTGACTCACTGCAGGAGACAGACTCTAGTGGACACTGGAGGAACTGCAGCTGTAAAGTTGGACATTTTAACATAGAGCTCTATGGAGACTGACTCACTGCAGGAGACAGACTCTAGTGGACACTGGAGGAACTGCAGCTGTAAAGTTGGACATTTTAACATAGAGCTCTATGGAGACTGACTCACTGCAGGAGACAGACTCTAGTGGACACTGGAGGAACTGCAGCTTGTGATGAATACCCTGAACCTGAACAGCCTTTCAAAATAAAGCTCAGCCTGTACTCACCGTCTGATGTTGATGATGTTTCCTGCAGCAGTGAATCCTTCATCGTTGAGTTTTTCCCACCTGAGGATCAGATTGTGCCAGTCCGCTGCGTTGTCTTTGATCTTTCTTGCACTTCCTGTGACAGCAACGGACTTCCTGTTAGATGAGGCCACTGTGATGTCATCTGACACACCTGTGTGTGTGTGTGTGTGGGGGGGGGATATAAACATTTGTAAAAGTTTTCTTTCTCGACACCAGAATTTTAAACTTTGAAATTATTGAGGTAAAAATCCAGTAATATTAATGTGTTTGTTACCATGGCAACTAAAAGAGAAGACTATGAATATTTGATCATTTACTGATTGTCTCGATTGCGCAAATACTCGTAACCATGACAACCACAGAGGCGTCCAGCTGGTTACTCTTTACAACGTCACAGCCTCCCACCTGAAACAGGTGAAGAGTTCACACATGCGCAGTCCAGGTTTCTTCTTCAGATCGAAGATTTATTACATCATGAAAATATTCACTCACCTTCCATTTCTCAGAAGCTCACAGCTCACGCTGCTGAGCACACTTCCGGGTTTCTCTTTCTTTTGGGCGTTATGGCGGTTGTTGGTGCATTAGCGCCCCCTGCTGATCTGGAGTGTGGAACAGCAAAACAACAATGATCATTTATATCTCTATATAAACATATCTTTATAGATTTATATCAAAAACAAAACTACAGAGTGGATCAGATTACATTGATACAGCAAGCAGGTTTAACTCAGTTCAGCCTGACATGGGGGGCGGGGCACTTTAGCTCTGAGTCAGTTTCTATGGTAACCAAGTGTGTGAACCTCAGAGGAACAAGCAGCAGACTTTTGTGGAACTCAGCAGGTAGTCAGAACAGATGAACGAGACAGAAATCATCACTGATGATGATGATGATGATGATGATGATGATGACCACCATCATCTTTAGTCAGTCACACGCTAAATCCAGTTCTTCATTTTAAGAATAAAGTATTTTATTGTGAAGCTCCTACATGAATATTCCCGCCCTTAATGGTCTGTTTAATAAATTACATGATTGAAAGTCTCATCATGTGACAACAGAACCCTGTTAGAGCAGCATCAATGTTTACAAACATACAATGTTTACATTTACAAACAAGAATTATTTACCCACCGTGACGTCACCAGATTGGCAGGATTACAGTTCGTGAGGACGTCTCACTTTGACACTTAAATAAAAAAAAGTGACGACACAGCAGGTGGAGGTGTGACCATCACGTGACGTCATGACAGAAGAACAGAGCTTGTTGAACAGGAATCCCGAGCTCGGCAGAAACAAGCTGAGTGAGAGCTCACCTTCTGTACACACGATCTGTGCAGCAGCCTGACGCACCCGGAAGCTGCAGGAGACATGAGGAGAGAGGGACCGTGTTTCTGTGAGCGACTATCAGTCCAAATGATCGATTAATAATCGATCAAGAATCCTTCACAACTCAGCGCGAGTCTGCTGACGTGTTCTCAGCGTGTTTCCACCTGTGAGTGACGCGTTGTCGATTTTTTTGTTTACCTGTTTGTAAAGTGTTACTGAAGTGATGACGTCAGCACTTCAGCTTCTACCTGAGCTGTGGCTGCAGGTGTTCAGCTTCCTGTCCTGGAGAGACAAACTGAGCGTGCGCGGCACCTGTACTCACTTCAGACACCTGCTGGATAAGTCCCTCCCCCTGTGGCGAGGCTTCAGCGTGCTGCTGCACAACTTCCCGCGGTACAACCGCTCGTTCTGGCGCAGCCTGGCTCAGAGGCACGTGGGCAGGGTGTCGCTGCGGTCAGGGAAGAGGAAGAACCTGAAGCAGCTCTTCACCTGGCTTCCTGCCATCGACACACTGCGATTGGACGACTGGAGGGAGGAGAGCTTGGACGAACTGAAACTTTTCCTCCAACTGAAGCGATTGTCTGTCACTTCCGGTTCCACCCACCTGAAACGCATGGACTTCCTGTTTGCTCTGAGTCATCAGCTGACACATCTAAACCTGTGTAACGTACAGCTCACCTGCTCCGGCCCTCACCTGCTGGCAGCCATCAGTAAGCTGACTCGTCTGACGTCACTGCGGCTGCATCACGATGGGAGTCTGAGAGTCCCGACGCTCAGCGGAGTCCTGACTCACCTGCCCGAGCTCACACACCTGTCCTGCACCATGATCACCTACAAGACACTGCCTCTTAACTTCTTTAGCCCCGCCCATCTCACAGGTAGACACACACAGTTGGTCTGGTTGTTTTTAGTCGTTGGCGCCCCCCTGTGGACACAGATATAACGCTGTTACAGATTTAATGTGTCCATCCAAACGCGTACTGATGGTGGAACTTAACACAACGCTGTCCGAGAAGCCAAAAGATTCAGAGCTCCCCCTGCTGACTGGCTGCGGTATAGGTCACAAGCTCCGCCTCCTCCATGTTAACAGATGGGACATGAGTCAAACTATGTCGTCCACCTGTGATCATAATAGTTAGTTATCGTCTTGGTGATTTGCTGCACCGACTCGAGCGCCTGACGACGGCACGAGGAAGGAGAATATCAGCAGATACATCTGACGTTCTGTTTGACCACAAGGCGGCGCCGTCAGGTTCCTGTCAGGAGCGCGAGGTGTGAGCGGTGATGACGAGACTCTTACGGCTGCTGATTGTTTACTAAACATCAGCTGTTGTTTGTAAATAAAGCAGGTGTGTTTATGTTTGTGGTCCAGCAGGTGGCGCCGCTCTGAAGCTGTCCGACCTGCAGTTGTTGAATTACGACGCCGTAGTGACGCAGGAAGTCCTCCAGCCTCTGTCCCACCTGAGCCACCTGTCGGTGTTCCACCTGTACTCTGTACCTGGACCCACCTGTCACCTGCGAACGTGGCTCACGTCTCTGCAGCAGCTGCGCAGCCTGAGCGTGCACGGTGAGACGTCGTGTTGTTAAAGGGACAGTTCACTCTTTGATGTTTTCTTTGCTCTCTCTGACACGTTGACCTGGTTTCACTTCCTGTACAGCATCCAATCACATCGTCTGAATCCTCTTTATAAACCTTCAGCTGAGCCGTCACACTCAAAACACTGAGAGTTTCACTCCGAGCGTCAGGAGCTCCTGCAGCCTCCTGCTGTTCCTCCTCCTGCTGTTTCTCCTGCTGTTTCTCCTCCTGCTGTTCCTCCTCCTGCTGTTTCTCCTGCTGTTCCTCCTCCTGCTGTTTCTCCTCCAGCCTCCTGCTGTTCCTCCTCCTGCTGTTTCTCCTCCTGCTGTTTCTCCTCCTGCTGTTTCTCCTCCAGCCTCCTGCTGTTCCTCCTCCTGCTGTTTCTCCTGCTGTTTCTCCTCCTGCCTCCTGCTGTTCCTCCTCCTGCTGTTTCTCCTCCTGCTGTTTCTCCTCCTGCTGTTTCTCCTCCAGCCTCCTGCTGTTCCTCCTCCTGCTGTTCCTCCTCCTGCTGTTTCTCCTCCAGCCTCCTGCTGTTTCTCCTCCTGCTGTTCCTCCTCCTGCTGTTTCTCCTCCAGCCTCCTGCTGTTTTTCCTCCTGCTGTTTCTCCTCCAGCCTCCTGCTGTTTCTCCTCCTGCTGTTTCTCCTCCAGCCTCCTGCTGTTTCTCCTCCTGCTGTTCCTCCTCCTGCTGTTTCTCCTCCTGCTGTTTCTCCTCCTGCTGTTCCTCCTCCTGCTGTTTCTCCTGCTGTTTCTCCTCCTGCTGTTCCTCCTCCTGCTGTTTCTCCTCCTGCTGTTCCTCCTCCTGCTGTTTCTCCTCCTGCTGTTTCTCCTCCTGCTGTTCCTCCTCCTGCTGTTTCTCCTCCTGCTGTTTCTCCTGCTGTTTCTCCTCCTGCTGTTCCTCCTCCTGCTGTTTCTCCTCCTGCTGTTTCTCCTCCAACCTCCTGCTGTTTCTCCTCCTGCTGTTTCTCCTCCTGCTGTTCCTCCTCCTGCTGTTTCTCCTCCTGCTGTTTCTGCTGCTGTTTCTCCTGCAGCCTCCTGCTGTTTCTCCTCCTGCTGTTTCTCCTCCTGCTGTTCCTCCTCCTGCTGTTTCTCCTCCTGCTGTTTCTCCTCCTGCTGTTTCTCCTCCTGCTGTTTCTCCTGCTGTTTCTCCTCCTGCTGTTTCTCCTCCTGCTGTTTCTCCTGCTGTTTCTCCTCCAGCTGTTTCTCCTCCAGCTGTTTCTCCTGCTGTTTCTCCTCCAGCTGTTTCTCCTGCTGTTTCTCCTCCAGCTGTTTCTCCTGCTGTTTCTCCTGCTGTTTCTCCTGCAGCCTCCTGCTGTTTCTCCTCCTGCTGTTTCTCCTGCAGCCTCCTGCTGTTTCTCCTCCTACTGTTTCTCCTGCAGCCTCCTGCTGTTTCTCCTCCTGCTGTTTCTCCTCCAGCCTCCTGCTGTTTCTCCTCCTGCTGTTTCTCCTGCTGTTTCTCCTCCTGCTGTTTCTCCTCCAGCCTCCTGCTGTTTCTCCTCCTGCTGTTTCTCCTGCTGTTTCTCCTCCTGCTGTTTCTCCTCCTGGTGCTCTTCCTGCAGCCTCCTGGTGCTCCTCCTGCAGCCTCCTGCTGTTTCTCCTCCTGGTGCTCCTCCTGCAGCCTCCTGGTGCTCCTCCTGCAGCCTCCTGGTGCTCCTCCTGCAGCCTCCTGGTGCTCCTCCTGCAGCCTCATACAAACACACTGATTCTCTTTATGGAGACGACTCTGCTGCTTCGTACATTGTTCTTTTGCCTCATGAGACTCCGCCCCCTCCTGTGTGTGTGTGTGTGTGTGTGTGTGTGTGTGTGTGTGTGTGTGTGTGTGTGTGTGTGTGTGTGTGTGTGTGTGTGTGTGTGTGTGTGTGTGTGTGTGTGTGTGTGTGTGTGTGTGTGTGTGTGTGTGTGTGTGTGTGTGTGCAGGGGTGCTGATGTCATGATGACCCTCTCTGTCCGTCCAATAGGAGGCCATCCTCTGGGGGTGTACGCTGACTGCCTGCCGTCGTCCCTCGTCAGTCTGACGCTCTGTCTGGACCTTCAGCCTGAAGACCTGCACGTGGTGTCACTCCGAGCTCCTCACCTGGAACACCTGCACCTGGAGCCCTGGAGCTCCTCCTCCAACCTGGTCAGGCTCCTCCCACAGCTGTTTCCTCGCCTGACGACGCTCCGGATCAGGTGAGTCTCCCGACACCTGACCGGCTCAGCTCTGATCACCTCTGCAGTGTGAACTCCTGCTGGTCTCCATGGTAACCTGTAGCGTTGGGTTTGGCGTCTGTTTCAGGCACCACCACGTGTCGGACGTGGACTTCCTGTCTCTGCAGCAGCTGCATCGTCTTCACACTCTGGAGGTTCTGGACTCCTTCCACAGACCTGACCCACGAGACCCCAGCTGGGTCGTCTACGGACCCAGTCCCCGTCTGCTGAAGCTGACGTCTGACCTGCACCAACGGACCAATCACAGAGTGCGAGTCATCACCAGCTCACACAGAGACCTGCTCACCTGCGACTGTGTCTGACCAATCACAAGGCAGCAGGCTGTGACATCACTCCATGAAATGTGCCTTAAAAGCAAACCCAGCGTGAATTCTGGGTAATAATGCTCAGCATTAGCATGTTAGCATGAAGTGTGCAGCACAGTACATCAAAGCAGCTGTTAGCGTTAGCTTCCATCAAGACGTTCCCTCTTCAAGAGGACTGATTGAAAAGGCCGTCCACATGGTGGCGCTGTGCCAAAGGAATTCACTGACTCTTTATTTGATGTTGATAGAAGGAAATAAGGATATAAAACCTTGTAAATAAAAAAGTGAAGGACACTGTAAGAATTGATGTTAAACTCAGAGTGTGAACGTGATGCTGCTGTTATAACATATACATATTTAACCCCCCTGCTTCTGACCATGACGTCCCCCCGAAGACGGCTCAGAGGACACGTCTCTACATCAGCTGTTTGTACTTTCACCGCCACATTATGATGACATCATCACCCAGTGACATGAGCTCGCCTTTCACTAAGTCCTTTATGAAGTCTAACACCTTTCACTAAGTCCTTTATGAAGTCTAACACCTTTCACTAAGTCCTTTATGAAGTCTAACACCTTTCACTAAGTCCTTTATGAAGTCTAACACCTTTCACTAAGTCCTTTATGAAGTCTAACACCTTTCACTAAGTCCTTTATGAAGTCTAACACCTTTCACTAAGTCCTTTATGAAGTCTAACACCTTTCACTAAGTCCTCTATGAAGTCTAACACCTTTCACTAAGTCCTCTATGAAGTCTAACACCTTTCACTAAGTCCTTTATGAAGTCTAACACCTTTCACTAAGTCCTTTATGAAGTCTAACACCTTTCACTAAGTCCTTTATGAAGTCTAACACCTTTCACTAAGTCCTTTATGAAGTCTAACACCTTTCACTAAGTCCTTTATGAAGTCTAACACCTTTCACTAAGTCCTTTATGAAGTCTAACACCTTTCACTAAGTCCTTTATGAAGTCTAACACCTTTCACTAAGTCCTTTATGAAGTCTAACACCTTTCACTAAGTCCTTTATGAAGTCTAACACCTTTCACTAAGTCCTTTATGAAGTCTAACACCTTTCACTAAGTCCTTTATGAAGTCTAACACCTTTCACCAAGTCCTTTATGAAGTCTAACACCTTTCACTAAGTCCTTTATGAAGTCTAACACCTTTCACTAAGTCCTTTATGAAGTGTCCTAACACCTTTCACTAAGTCCTTTATGAAGTCTAACACCTTTCCTAAGTCCTAAGAGGGTTCAGGTGAAGTGGATAGTGAAAGTAGATGAGGGACAATCTGAACGCTCTGTTTTGGTGTGCGTCTCTTTAAATGCCCCCCCCCTCGAGTTTTCCCAGTAGACATGAGAACCAAAATGGCGGACCCATGGAAACTTTAGCTCTAGTCTGGAGGTTACAAGAATCCCACTGTGACATCAGAGCACGGAACACAAACGATTGGATGACGTGTTTCCTGCTGGGTCAGCTCCACTTGGACTGGTCCAGACCTCCCCTCCAACAGTGGTATGTTCCATGTTTTAAAGGTACTTAAGAGCACGTGCTGAATCATCGAGTTAGTTTGACGTTAAGATGGACCTTGATGATCACGTGTTCATGTGAGGAGCCTCTGCTTCATTTAATGCACCCAACATGTTCAGCATATTATGGGCTGTTTCCTGTACTGAGAGGAGTTCAGTTTTATTCCTTTCAGACGGATCTTTACACATTCCTGTCCGTCTGTCATTGAACCATGATCACCTGAACCTGCGTGATTCAAACGACCAGCGATAAGAGACGCCTCAGTCAGCTGACGGGATTCATCTTTTGTCCCCTTTCAAAATAAACCAGTTTTAACATTTAATAATCCTCGGCTCTGCGACCTCCTTCACTGAAAGCGGCGTGACCACGAGCACATACACTTCATCCATAACCATCATACGTCAGTCTGACTCGCAGGATGTCGAGGTCGACGCAGTAAAAGCATGAAGCCGTGATTACAGAAAACCAGACTTTTATTTTGATAGTACAAACAGGCGTCCTGTTCAATATTTACAGATGAAAAAACAAAAACAATAAAATTTATATAAAAACAAAAACCGTCTTCTCTTTTCTGCGCTCCTGCAGTCCATTTTTTAAACTCCCAGAATGCTTTGCGTTCAGACAGGTGTCTGTGGGCGGAGTCTGTCAGTTTCATGTCCATGTGTTTGTCGCTCGCCGTCACTCTGACGTATCTTCATCTTTCTGTTTTTTCTTCTTTTTCTTCTTCTTGGCGCTGTCCGTCACCTGGAACACAAACGTTTATCAATCCCAGCTCGCCGTCATGTGACCGACAACATTTCAGCTTTCCTGAGATCAGAAACATCTTATCTCACCTCTGTCTCAGGCTCCGCTGACTCTGCCTCCTCTGGCTCCGCCCCTGCACCATCAGACTCCGCCTCCATCTTTGCCTTCTTCTCTTTCTTTTTCTTCTTCTTCTCTTTCTTCAGCTCCTCTGCAGACGGCGTGCCGGGCGCCGTCGTCTCTCCCTCACTGTCTCCCGCCTCTCTCTTCCTCTGTAAAAACAGGAAAGGTCAGACACCTGGCGAGCTCGTCTCTGATTGGACAGCAGTTTAAAGTCTCAGCTGATAGGGTGTTTACCTTTGCTGAAGCCTCGACAGGTTCCTCCGTCTTCTTAGAGACGCTGCAGAAACAAAAAGTGATCAATACACTGTTCACGAGTATCAGTGATGTCACCACCGTCAGTGTGACATCACTGCTGATGTCATCAGTGTCCTCAGGTGAGCTGCAGCTCTGCAGGCAGCAGAGTGACGGCGCTCACAGCTGAGAGTTCATGTAGCAGACTGACTCCCTCAGAGCGCACGGCAGCACGGTGAGGGATAACTGTCTGCACCCGCCCCGGCCCAAGCCCCGCCCCCTCAGGTGAGCCCTACCTGTAGTCTACGTATCCGCTCTTCCAGTCGCCAGGCGTGCTGCCGTTTGGTTTCCCGTGTTTGTCGAGGAGTCCTTTCTGAATCATCATCTTCTTCTGGCTCGCCTGATTGGACAAAACAAATTAATACAAACTCAACTTTATTGAACGCTGCGTGAACACGGCGAGGCGTCTCCTCATCCTCACCTTCGGCCCCAGACCCCACTTCCGGGGATACGTGTCTCTCTCCATGATCACCCTCTTTATCTTGGCCACTACGCCGTGGTCACAGGTGGAGATCACCGCCGTGGTCATCAGAGCCACAGCTGGAGGAGGACAGATCAGAATCAGTGTTCATCCTTCGAGTCCACTCACAGAACGCCACGTGTGCACGCGTGGAGCGCCGCCATCAGAAAAGGGTGATAGATAGCAGGTCATCATGGCCCGAGAGCTGCTGACGCTACTCAAACTCATCATGTGGCTGCACCTCCACACACACACACACCTGTACACACTCGTCTCTCACCTGTGCAGATAGCCTCCCCCTTCGTGGTTATGACAACGATGTCCTGGTTCATCTCGATGCCGTCTTCATACCTGAGGACACCTGGCAGCATGATCTTCGCCCCGTAACAGATCGCATTCACCTGCAGACAGAAGCACCGTCAGCCAATCACAACCTTCAGACTGCAGCAGGTAAACAGGCTGTAACGCCTGCAGCAGGTAAACAGACTGTAACGTCTGCAGCAGGTAAACAGACTGTAACGTCTGCAGCAGGTAAACAGGCTGTAACGTCTGCAGCAGGTAAACAGGCTGTAACGTCTGCAGCAGGTAAACAGACTGTAACGTCTGCAGCAGGTAAAGAGGCTGTAACGTCTGCAGCAGGTAAACAGACTGTAACGTCTGCAGCAGGTAAACAGGCTGTAACGTCTGCAGCAGGTAAACAGACTGTAGCGTCTGCAGCAGGTAAACAGGCTGTAACGTCTGCAGCAGGTAAACAGACTGTAACGTCTGCAGCAGGTAAACAGACTGTAACGTGTCTGCAGCAGGTAAACAGACTGTAACGTCTGCAGCAGGTAAACAGACTGTAACGTGTCTGCAGCAGGTAAACAGACTGTAACGTCTGCAGCAGGTAAACAGACTGTAACGTCTGCAGCAGGTAAACAGACTGTAACGTGTCTGCAGCAGGTAAACAGACTGTAACGTGTCTGCAGCAGGTAAACAGACTGTAACGTCTGCAGCAGGTAAACAGGCTGTAACGTCTGCAGCAGGTAAACAGGCTGTAACGTCTGCAGCAGGTAAACAGACTGTAACGTCTGCAGCAGGTAAACAGGCTGTAACGTCTGCAGCAGGTAAACAGACTGTAACGTCTGCAGCAGGTAAACAGGCTGTAACGTCTGCAGCAGGTAAACAGACTGTAACGTCTGCAGCAGGTAAACAGACTGTAACGTCTGCAGCAGGTAAACAGGCTGTAACGTCTGCAGGTAAACAGGCTGTAACGTCTGCAGCAGGTAAACAGACTGTAACGTCTGCAGCAGGTAAACAGGCTGTAATGTCTGCAGCAGGTAAACAGACTGTAACGTCTGCAGCAGGTAAACAGGCTGTAACGCCTGCAGCAGGTAAACAGGCTGTAACGTCTGCAGCAGGTAAACAGACTGTAACGTCTGCAGCAGGTAAACAGACTGTAACGTCTGCAGCAGGTAAACAGACTGTAACGCCTGCAGCAGGTAAACAGGCTGTAACGTCTGCAGCAGGTAAACAGACTGTAACGTCTGCAGCAGGTAAACAGACTGTAACGTCTGCAGCAGGTAAACAGACTGTAACGTCTGCAGCAGGTAAACAGACTGTAACGCCTGCAGCAGGTAAACAGGCTGTAACGCCTGCAGCAGGTAAACAGGCTGTAACGTCTGCAGCAGGTAAACAGACTGTAACGTCTGCAGCAGGTAAACAGACTGTAACGTCTGCAGCAGATAAACAGACTGTAACGTCTGCAGCAGGTAAACAGACTGTAACGTCTGCAGCAGGTAAACAGACTGTAACGTCTGCAGCAGGTAAACAGGCTGTAACGTCTGCAGCAGGTAAACAGACTGTAACGTCTGCAGCAGGTAAACAGGCTGTAACGTCTGCAGCAGGTAAACAGGCTGTAACGTCTGCAGCAGGTAAACAGGCTGTAACGTCTGCAGCAGGTAAACAGGCTGTAACGTCTGCAGCAGGTAAACAGGCTGTAACGTCTGCAGCAGGTAAATAAACATTTTTTCAGACAGGGGATTGGTCAGACAGCCAAGAGAAATTGTGACATCACATGATATCAGGTTAGTTAGCGAAACCTTCTCAGCATCATCACTCCTTCTCAAGAGCCAATCAGAGCGCCAAGCGTCCTGGGCACACCTGTCTGAAATGCATGTTTGCTTTTATTGGATCTTACCAGACAATCATGGATGTCGTTACCAGGTTAGCGTAGCATTGGTCGTAGCTAAGACATGTTAGCAGCCTGTGACGTCTGCAGCAGGTCAGTAAACTAACGATATAAACGTAGAAGACTTACAGCGCTGTCCTTCATCACCAAACGTTTGTGGGACACGAGCAGCTTCTCCAGAGGGAAGATGACCCGCCGCAGGTACGTCTCGTCTTTGTTGTGATCCAGCTGCCACTGAGCGTCCAGCACGTCGTGCATCGTCACAAGGTGGTCCTGGAAAAGAAACAAGACTTAGACTGGACAGTGATGTCATGATGATGTCAGCGGGGACAGTGCGGTCATGGTGAGGTCATGGTGATGTCAGCAGCGTTGAGGCTCCACAGTCTGAGCTGACTGTGGATTCTGAGTCTCTGCTGCAGGTTTCTGTTCCAAAGTTTAATTAGCAGACCAGCACCGAGCAGCAGGCCTGGACTCAACACTTTGAGCGCCATGACGTTACCATGGCAACCAAACGTTTAGCACTTTAGCTTTACAAAGACTACAGCTCTGAAATCTCTTTTAGGATCATCAGGAAGTGACGCTCACCTTCTCGCCCATCACGCCCGACCGAACCCGCCGGAGTTCCTGCATCTGACCTCCGACCCCGAGCATCAAACCCAGGTGGACACACAGAGTCCTGATGTACGTTCCTGCCTCACAGCTCACCCAGAAGATACCTGCAACACAAAGTCATGTGACCTCTGCAACCTGCGTAAGCTCCTCCCTGAAGCGGTTTGACCCATCGAGTCAGGTCGTCATGGAAACGATCATGTACGTTAAAGCGATCTTACCCAGCCTCCTCTCGGGGTCGTATTCGATCAGTTTGCTGTCGTAGATCGTTCTGACTCTCAGCTGTCGTTTCACAGCAGCGATCAGCGGCGGCCGCTGGAACAGAGCGCCAGTCAGCTGCTCCAACCCCTGCAGACACGAGACACGGCGTCTCAATACTGAACATTCACACCCCGACATCAGGCCACCAAACTAATCACATCACAGGACTGATCTGTAGCTTTAGCATCTTTAAAGTGAGCGACCTTCGTCTCCTGCAGCTCATCAGCGAGTTAAAACAGTTTAGAGTTGGTCAGGAGGAGGGGTCTTACCCGGGCGAGAGTGTGCTCGCTCTCTATGGCATTGTGCAGCCGAACGATCCCCACATACTCTTTACCTGCAACACACACACAGAGAGTAGTGAGGGGGGCCGCTTGTTTACTGTGCTCACGCCGCCCTGCCAGCCGGGTGGAGACATGTTTTTATTCTCACGCTAACAAAAAGGAGGCGTACCGGCGCTCTGCTGGGACTTGACCAATCGTGTGGCTCTATCCACACAGACGATCAGACACCCCGTGACCTTGGGGTCGAGCGTCCCGCTGTGACCCGTCTTCTCCACCCGCAGGATCCTCCTGATCCACGCCACCACCTCGTGAGACGACGGGTTGGCCGGTTTGTCCAGGTTGATGAAGCCCGACCTGAAGGGACAGGAAGTAGAAACATGAGTCATCAACCAATCAGACACGAGTAGAAGATCCAGCTGTGCTCTACTTTTCCTGGCAGGGGATTGGTCAGACAGCCAAGAGAAATTGTGACATCACATGACATCAGGTTAGTTGCGAAACCTTCTCAGCATCATCACTCCTCCCCAAGAGCCAATCAGAGCGTCCTGGGCACACGTTAGCATGTTAGCTTAGCATAGGTGTGTTCTTACCTGACATAGTCGGCGATGTTTCTCTTCAGCGGGTTGCTGCCGTTCGGTAGAGGCGTGTAGTGAGCTGTGCGAATATTCAGCTTATCGAAATTCTGAAAAGAAAAGAAAACATCGTAAGAGACTCGCCGTCATCAGGGCGTGTCCCTGCTCGCCATCGTGACCTCAACGCTACGGGAGAAGTTCTTCTTCGTGTGATCAGAACATTCAAATCGTCTCTGCAGCCGTCCAGTCAAGTCGTTCTCTCGATGCAGCGTCAGGTCGCCGCTGACAGAACGCCAGGGAAACACCGGCACTGCAGCTGAGAGGCCCCGCCCCCAGAACGGAGGCAGAGCAATAGACGGCGACTCGACGGCCGCTCAGAGAATGGATGAACAGTTTCATCACTTCACACGATGGAAGACTCCAGAACATTCAAGGGACCCGACAGGTCACCGGGCGAGGTCACGGGGCATCTTACCTTCAGTAATAGCGGCCACTGTGACGTGTCCAGAGTCGGGACTTTAGACTCGGGCTGGATGAAGAAGTCTCCCGTCTGCTGGATTTCCTAAAAAAAATAAAAACTGTTTAATTTTTCAATCTCAAAATGTAGAAAATAAAAGCTCTGCGGCGACGACTCGCCGTCACACTCACCCCGACTTCCTCTTCACTGACTTTCTTCACCTTCTTCTTTTTCTTCACTGATGATACTGAAACAAAGACAATAAATGTGATCAGATTTAAAACTAATGGATATATTTTCAAAATAAAAGTGAACATCTTTAGCTTCCTAACTGTTGGACTAAAGGGAGTACAAAGTGCTAAGGACACTTTAGGGACTCAACTATGACTGATTGTAGTAAATCTTTAGCAGATTTTCAAAATAAAAGAACTTCACGCATTAATGTGACTCAAACATCAAGAGGTTTAACTTCCTCTGATCACTTTTGTGTGACGTCATCAGTGAGGAGCAACCCACGTGCCGCTCTCATGCAACACGTGGTTGTTAGCATCATGCAGCTAGCTGAGGCTAACAGGCCGTGATAACCATGTAGCCATGAAACATCCCATAATTGACTGGGAAACATCCCATAATTCACCGAGTTTAAGAGTCTGGTGATCTTCTAACAAACTGATCAGATGATCGATCCTGAAACGGTTTTTACTTTACTGATCACTGACTTTAAACCACGTGTGGACACATCACATCTGCAGAGTCCAGGACTCATGTTTTAACACATTTAGTCTCACATGTTCTGCTTGGAACGAACCGAAGCGCGTGATCCAAAGCGCGCTCCCGTGTTCAGTTGGAATTTCACGACAATTTAAACTAGTTTCTTAAAAATCAATCAAATGAAAATCTTTAACGACCCGATGAAGCACAACGAGTCTGAACTGAAAGAAGGAGAAGTAAAAGAAAACAAAGCAGACAGTGAAAGTCCGTCTGCTGCTGCACGTGCTCCCTGCGGGTACCACGAGCTCCACGTTACAACCTGCATGTGCACGAGACAGACCGACTATCTCACTGTGGAGCCACTCAGAGTCTCCCACGGAGATTAAACATTAATGATATTTATTTAAATTTTACGTTAAATCATTTCAGTCCTGACTTCCTGTGAGCGCGTGCAGCTGAAGCAGGTTCAGTTTGAGCTCTCTGTGCTGTTACAGTCTGATCTGTGGTCAGATGTGACCCGCTGCACGTGGCTCTGCAGGGAGCTGTGGTCAGGCCCACGAGCTCAAAACTCCACCATCACTGCAAACTGGAGCACGAGACACAAGCCGAAATCTCAAACTCGACGTAAAGTCTTCATCATCATCATCCTCACACGATGCTGGAGCTTTGTTTCTCATCATATTTGATAAATATGTAAATCCCTGTTTCTCTTCATGAGGTTCTGCAGGAAAACCCGAACCCAGTGCCTGAAGGCCCCTCAAACAGCTGACAGGAACAGAAACAACTTCTGCTCTTCATTCATGTTTAACATTAACCACATGGTTGAAATAAAAAGGTTAAATCAACGTTCAGCTATCTTCTGTAAAACGTGCTGCACACTCACCTTCTGTGTCCGCCATCTTGAAATGAGCAATGAACGTACAATCCGCGGTTTTCTACTTCCGTCTCCTCCTTCTTCTTCTTCGAGCTTTATTAGTGCATCAACAAACCAGCTGTTAGTGGTAACACCGCCCCCTACCGTCAGATGGCGGAGTCACACTCTGTCCAGTGTTAGTGTGGAGGAGGTAGTGCTGCCATGACGTCACACACACGTAGAATAACAACCTGAGCCTGTCAGGGACAAGAACATCAACTTTGAGTGGACACACTTCGATCCATCGACATGCTGCAGACGTCACAGTCTGACAGAAACGTGCTCAATACTGGAGCCAGACACCGCAGGTTCGAATCCCACCTCTGCCCTTTGTTGCATGTCGTCCCTCACTCCCTCTGTCCTCCCAACACTTCCTGTCTGTCTTCAGCTGTCCTCTCTGATAAATAGATTAATAATCAGCCTCTGAAACGTTTCATTTATTTATTTTATTTTGTGAAGTCTCACGACAACAGAATACAAAACAGACCGTCATTTACAGGATTAATAAAATCAAACCAGGACGTGCTGTTTGGAGGTCAGCGCCGCTCGCTCGGATCAGAACATGAACACAGCGAGCAGGAAGTAAAGTAAAGCGGTTTATTCCACCAGCTCGAGACGTTTTACAGCCGTTTCCATGGCGTCGTCTGTGTCGTGTGACTCTACCTGCTACCAAACGTACCTACGGGTACAAAAAAAGTCACCTGACCCTGAAAAGAGGGTGGAGTCAGACACACTGCAGTCTGCCGATTGGTCGAGAGAATCCCTTTTCGTGCAACAGCATTAATAAAGAACAAACACAAAACACCATGTTTTAAAGATCCAGAGGATTTGGAGAGAGTCATTTAGCGACTGTTGTCAGGGTGTAGCTCCGCCCCCTAAACGACCTTGGAGATGCAGACCTTCCAAGGAATCCTTGGTCTTTGTTGTCATCCCTCTCCTTCTTTATTGAATGGAATGGCGGTCTACTCTTTGTCGAGGGAACAGCTGACTGTGGAAACGCTTTTTTACATTCTCTCTGCAGCTTCAAAGAAAATCATCAGCAAGAGTTCTAAAGGAAAAACCTGATCACAGAAACACCTCATCGATTCACCCAACACAAAGAACGTTTGATTCTTCTTCTTTTAGAAATGTCTTCTTGCTGCAAAGACAAACAGACACTTAAATAAAACACACAGTGTCTTTTACAAACTGTATAAACATGCTGGTGTTATTAAGCTGAAACCTCAGATATGCAAAGTCCTGCAGTTCCTGGAGTGTCCACTAGAGGCTGGCTGCAGTACCTGGAGTGTCCACTAGAGGCTGGCTGCAGTACCTGGAGTGTCCACTAGAGGCTGACTGCAGTACCTGGAGTGTCCACTAGAGGCTGGCTGCAGTACCTGGAGTGTCCACTAGAGGCTGGCTGCGGTACCTGGAGTGTCTGACTCACTGCAGGAGACAGACTCTAGTGGACACTGGAGGAACTGCAGCTGTAAAGTTGGATATTTTAACATAGAGCTCTATGGAGACTGACTCACTGCAGGAGATAGACTCTAGTGGACACTGGAGGAACTGCAGCTGTGAAGTTGGACATTTTAACATAGAGCTCTATGGAGACTGACTCACTGCAGGAGACAGACTCTAGTGGACACTGGAGGAACTGCAGCTGTAAAGTTGGACATTTGAACATAGAGCTCTATGGAGACTGACTCACTGCAGGAGACAGACTCTAGTGGACACTGGAGGAACTGCACCTTGAGTCAGCATTAATAACTGAACTGTTTCTCTTGTCTGAATAAAAGTGATTTCTTAAGAAAAAGCAGAAACAGAAGCAGCGATACTGATGTTGGTGACCTCTGACCTCTATCTACAGTACTTACCCTTGACCTTTAGCCACACAGTTTTCTCCCACGCGACTTCTCCGTTCACACTGACTTTGCAATTATAACCCCCACTATCATGCAGGGTGGGGTTTTTCAGGGTCAGACTCAGATCTCCAGTCTGCATTGGGTTTTTCCTCATGGTGGTACGGCCTTGGTAGATCTCGTCCTGCTGGTCGGGTTGGTCTTGGCCGTATTCGAACACGTGGACCTTTGCGTTGATGAATGTTGTTAAGTTGAAACGACCCCACGTCACTGATGCATCCTGGGGGAGGTTCGCTGTGATCACCCACGGTAGCTTGACGGTCTTCTCCATTTGATCCACCTCAACGTCCCCACTGGAGAATGAGAAGACTACAGACCACATGACAAGTGAAGAGAGAGTACAAACATCATCGCTAACAGCAGGGCTAAATAATCGTTACTGACATGTGACAACAAGCCGCACTTCCTTCTGAGTCAGGATGTAGCCTTCCCTGCGGACCGTGCAGATGTACGTCCCGCTGTCGCTGCTGCCTGAGTTCTGGATGGTCACACTGAGGTCTTTGGATCGCAGCGGGTCACTGTTCATCTTTGTGTTGCCGTGGTAACACTCATCTTGTCTGTACGGCTGGTCCTGGCCGTTCTCGTACACGTGGACCACCATGTTTCTGGGCTCTGAGCGCCTCCACTCCACTGTGGCGTCTGCAGGCAGCTGAGCGGTCGTTATGAAGGGCAGCGTGAAGGTTTTAGCCCAATCCCCGACCTGCACCGACTCCTGGACCACTGAGGGGACGACAGACCACATCATGGTTTCATTTCAGTCTGGATTCTACAAACACCACAGAACCTGCTGCTGCAACAAAAGGTGAAAACTGTTTAAATGCAGCCGATAACACTTTGAGGCCTTCGACCCAAATTTTATAATGATTATTACAGTTTCTGTTTTGAGCATTAGTTGGACCTGTTGGCCTCTGGCCGGGCTGGCCTTTGTCACCGGTTCTGTTCATAACTTTTATGGACAGAATTATTAGGTGCAGCCAGGGGCCTCGGGGCAGACCCAGGACATGCTGGAGAGACTTTGTCTCTCGGCTGGCCTGGGAACACCTCGGGGGCCCACCGGAAGAGCTGGAGGCGTCTCTGTTTAGACTGCTGCCCCCGCGACCCGGATAATCATCGTCCCTGATCCAAGAGGACCCCTCTCCACCAGACGAAGGGTCCGGTTAGCTCCTCAAACAGGAGCCATTCTAACAGCTTCCTTGGTCAACCATTTGACTGGTTAACTATCACATCGACTTTAAACTTCTGCTCCTCGCCTTTAAGACGATGCAATCCTTCGCTCCTCGGTACCTCTCTGAACTCCTGCCTGTCCAGAGCCCCCTCCTCCCCCCCTACGAAACTACATGTCCTTGGTGACTGTTGTATTTATACTGCCAGTACAGATGCTGACCTTGGACCAGGAGCCGTACGGTTCCCTGAACCACGATATCTCGCCCCCTGTGGACGGTGCAGATGTAGGTGCCGCTGTCTCTGTAGCAGGGGTCCTTCAGGGTTAGACTGAGGTCTCTACTGTTCAGACAATCTGTCTTCATGCTCGTACGTCTGCAATAAATCTCATCCTGCCCAACGAGTCGGTGACCCTCATTGTGATAGACGTGGACCTTCATGGGGTCGGGGGCACAGCGGCTCCACTCCACTGTGACGTCCTTTGGTAGCTTGACCATTGTTCTGTAAGGAAGTACAACAGACAACTCCCCCTCCTTCACCTCCACCCGGGTCACTATGAAGACACGACAACATCAACATCCGACCATCACACCCAAACACTTTCTAATGAGTTTGAATCAATCATTCCTTTTAAGACAAACATACTCTCATACCCATGATGGTGTTTTTCCAAAGAATAACTAAAACGCCCAGAACACCAAGAAGAACCAAAGTCATGAAGCAGAAGATAAACTGGAAACACCAGCGAATCAGGTCTCCTGCTGGAAGACAGGACGGTCATCATCAACATCAACAGGACATGAACATCTACAGGACATGAACATCAACAGGACATGAACATCTACAGGACATGAACATCAACAGGACATGAACATCAACAGGACATGAACATCTACAGGACATGAACATCTACAGGACATGAACATCAACAGGACATGAACATCAACAGGACATGAACATCAACAGGACATGAACATCTACAGGACATGAACATCAACAGGACATGAACATCAACAGGACATGAACATCAACAGGACATGAACATCAACAGGACATGAACATCAACAGGACATGAACATCTACAGGACATGAACATCAACAGGACATGAACATCAACAGGACATGAACATCAACAGGACATGAACATCAACAGGACATGAACATCAACAGGACATGAACATCAACAGGACATGAACATCTACAGGACATGAACATCAACAGGACAAATCCTCAGGAAGTTAAAGTCACCTGAAATCTGCAGCTCTACTGTTGTTACAAATAATAGTCCCATTCCCGTACATCTGAAGCTGCAGGTATAGACGGCGTTGTCAGAGGGGCGTGGCCTCCTCAGAATAAGGCTGAAGTCTCTGGAGAAGAATCCTGAGGAGTCGACTGACATCGATGTCCAACCACTGTACTCCGGGTTCAGCTTATGAGCGTCGGTACCGTACTGCTGGATGGTCGGGGGATTTAGATCGAAGCGGCTCCACACCACTGAAGAGACTTCTCCAAACCATCTCGGAATACTGCATGACAGCTGGACAGAGTCCGCCCCGTCGTACTCATGCACTTTGAGTTCATACCACTGCATCACCTCAACTCCCAAGGCATGCTGGGAAACTGTGGAGACAAACACGATGCATTTCTATTAATGGTTCATCTGTTAATCATCTTCAGAGAGGAGCTCGGAGATCTGAGGGAGTCCTCGTCTTAAGGGTTTTGATGGTTTGGTCATCGCAGGATCCTCCAGGAGGCTCGACATGGATGAGACCCTGAGATAGACCCAGAGCTCGCTGTGAGATTAGCGGGCATGATTTAGGGCCTGGGTCCTTTGGAGCATATATTTGAATACCAACCACATCACAGCGAGCCGAAGACGGACGTCCCATGTCAAAGGCTCCTGCTCAACAGCAGCCAACCAAGGTGACATGAAGGATCCAGCTCGAGCTTCCTTTTGTGGCCCAACGTATCCCATGATTCATTGCACAAAAATTCAAGTGCTAAACATTTACAACATTCTCTCACCTAACCTGTTTGCTTCAGTTAATAATAACTTGAGTCTGTTCTCCATGTCAGTGCGGTTTGTTTGTTCTGCTCAATCAAACCCTGGTGCCTGACAAGCTCCGCCTCTGTCCGCTTTGTTTCAGACTCCGGAGCCAAAGTTTGACCAAAGTACCAAACATACAAGTACAGACAAATACTTTATTTGTTTTAATAACTTATGCATGAGTTTGTTCTTCACATGTATGTTGCAGCCATGTGTAACTCTGCCCCCTAGTGTTTAAAATGAGTACTGCAGTCTAAACTCTAGTCATCACAGAGAGCTGTCTGGCTCCACCCCCTCCTCTCACACAGGTCAGCATGTGTAGAGACACTGTAGCTTCAGTGTTTAGCCAGCTCTGCATGTGGTGAATACTGTAGCTTCAGTGTTTAGCCAGCTCTGCATGTGGTGGACACTGTAGCTTCAGTGTTTAGCCAGCTCTGCATGTGGTGGACACTGTAGCTTCAGTGTTTAGCCAGCTCTGCATGTGGTGGACACTGTAGCTTCAGTGTTTAGCCAGCTCTGCATGTGGTGGACACTGTAGCTTCAGTGTTTAGCCGCTTTCTGCTGCTGGAGCTTATTAGAAACATGCAGAGGCTTTTTAGCTCGGGTACAATCACTTCTATCTGAAGCAGTTCCACTGCCCGCTTCCATCGCTGCAACACCTGTTCACCTGATAACTGCTCTCATATCTGGCAAACCCAGGGGCGTCCAAAACGGCCTTCAAAGCCCCGCCTACCTTCTCTGGTCCAATCAGATCCAGACTGGACGCTCTCTTCCTCAGATCACAGAGGAAGAGAGCGTCATCAGCTCACTGAATTCTTTTTATTTCCTTGTTTCTGTTTGAACACGATGGAAATGAAAGATTACTATAAAGCAGATCTTTTCATGTCTTCATTCAATAAGAGAGAAAAGAGCTTTAAACACAGCTGCTCTGTGTCCGACTGTATCAGAGCAGACAAATCTGACTTTTAGCAGTTTTTCATATTTGAACATTAAATAAACATGGAGGAGGAATTTGATCTCACCGTGCACGAGGAACACAAACAGCCAAAACATGTTGAAGAAAGAAAACAAATCTGAGTCCGCTCGATGCTCGATCCTTGATCCACACACTGTCACTGTTTGAGTTTCATTTCAAGTGAACAGCTACGAGGAAAACCATGCACTCCCTGTGACATCACATACCCGAGTGACGCTCCCTTTGTTAAGGTGGAGCTGAAAGGTAACTGTAAAAAATACAACATATTGTATCTCAAATAAAGAAGATCTTTTTTAGGGACTTCAAGGAGTCAGTATTTGTGGTAGCAGGTCCTAAAAAAAGGCCTTCGTTTTCGAGACACCCCTCCCCGACGTAGAACAAAACACAACCATGTGTTTTCTCATCTTCAGGGTCTCCCATTAATGAAATGGATTGTTGTTAAATTTCATTTTGGTGCTAAATGTGTTTTTGGGCTGTTGTTTAGACCGACCCCAATCTCTGAAGAAGGCAAATCCAAATAGGCCAAAAGTGACAAGAAAGCCTATAACTTGAGAATAATCATCTTCATAAAAGCTGCTGAGGTCTGGACCATGTGTCTATCCTACATCACCAAAGAGTCAGAATGTCATTTATCTAAAGACATATTGAAATATGGTTCTTTAAACATAACTCTCTCATTTACAAAACAACAAACATTCATGATAAATCAGCTGTTACTGCATTGGCTCAGATGAAACAATAACCAGTGGTTGTGTTGAGATATCTGAATGAGACTTCTTTAGCTCTATCCCTTCTCTGAAAACAGCCACATGAAGTCACTTGAGATGGAAGACAGTTGGCATTTGTCAGCTTATAAACTGATGATGGTCATATTTTGCTAAAGAAAGTCCAGGTGTGTGTGTGTGTGTGTGTGTGTGTGTGTGTGTGTGTGTGTGTGTACACTCAGAATGCGAGTAACCTACTAAAATGCATCTCTATTTAAGATCTATGAAACAGAGAAAATTACAAGGCATAAATAGAATTAGAAGTTTTATTGAAAAAAGAAAATCAGCATCTCGACCTAAATCCCAGTTTGATGATGACATATTGAAATATTTCAGAAAACAAAAACAGGAGAATGAAATGAAAATGGACAAGTCAAATATCACTTCTTCTTCTTCTTCTTCTTCTTCTTCTTCTTCTTCTTCTTCTTCTTCTTCTTCTTCTTCTTCTTCTTCTTCTTCTTCTTCTTCTTCTTCTTCAGCCACATCTGGTGACACATTTTGACAGCTCCGTACAGGGAAGGCCAACAGAGAGGCGCTGGTACTTTCCCCTCTCTCTACAATTTCCATCTTTGCAGTACAAATGAGTAATGTCTCTCACCTCTGTAGGTGCGGGGGTGGGGGGTGGGGGGGGGGGGGGGGGGGGGGGGTGCTCTTTGTGGGATTTTGGTGCATGTTCCACTAAATTCAGAAATCCATTCATGGCTTCAAGATATTCACAATATGGAATACATACTCCATGTGTATTTTCCACACTTTCTGTAATAACTGTAAAGTCTATTCCAACATGAAAATAGTGCTTTATGATTCCAGAGAAGGAGAATAAAACTGTCTCACATAACTTCATCACAACCACTGGTTATTGTTTCATCTGAGGCGATGCAGTAACAGCTGATTTATCATGAATGTTTGTTGTTTTGTAAATGAGAGAACTTACAGGTATCCTCACCACTAAAGTACAATTACTGCCTAAACAATGTTATGTTTAAACATGTACGAAGAGCAATGTACCAGACAGCGATATGTGCCACAGTCACATCCCTAAACCCACGTTGTGGAGTCCCCCTCACTGTGCCCCCCCCCCCCCCCACCCCCGCACCTACAGAGGTGAGAGACATTACTCATTTGTACTGCAAAGATGGAAATTGTAGAGAGAGGGGAAAGTACCAGCGCCTCTCTGTTGGCCTTACCTGTACGAAGAAGAAGAAGAAGAAGAAGAAGAAGAAGAAGAAGAAGAAGAAGAAGAAGAAGAAGAAGAAGAAGAAGTGAAGAGCGTGATATTTGACTTGTCCATTTTCATTTCATTCTCCTGTTTTTGTTTTCTGAAATATTTCAATATGTCATCATCAAACTGGGATTTAGGTCGAGATGCTGATTTTCTTTTTTCAATAAAACTTCTAATTCTATTTATGCCTTGTAATAAATGTAGGATAGACACATGGTCCATACCTCAGCAGCTTTTATGAAGATGATTATTCTCAAGTTATAGGCTTTCTTGTCACTTTTGGCCTATTTGGATTTGCCTTCTTCAGAGATTGGGGTCGGTCTAAACAACAGCCCAAAAAACACATTTTGCACCAAAATGAAATTTCACAACAATCCATTTCATTAATGGGAGACCCTGAAGATGAGAAAACACATGGTTGTGTTTTGTTCTACGTCGGGGAGGGGTGTCTCGAAAACTGAGGGCTTCTGCTGCTAAATGTGACTGAAATGAAAGACACGAACGTGAAACTCTGTGAGGCGTTTGCGGGCAGAAGTGCAATTTTTCCGACGGCATTGAAAGCATCATTAGCATAGCGGCAGCTAGCATGATATTAGCTGCTAATAATTCAGTTTAAATGTTCTTTAAGCATTAAGGTTTCATTTATCCACATCTTCATCACAGAGACTGTAAATATTGTAATCTAAATGTTAAAAACACGTCAGATTTTAATACTTAGCATCTAAAGTCTTCAGAAACGAGACGTGTTTAACATATTTAACATTTACTGATAAGATTGTCTTTAATTTATTTGAACATAAATAATAAATGTGGTAAAGTTCACAAACATTTCTCTAAAATATTTTAGAGTTAAACACAGAGACGTGAATGATGTTGATTTAGTTTAGTTTGACCTATTTATGATTGAAGTGACAAAGAGTTTAAGAGTGTGTGTGTGTGTATGTGTGTGTGTGTGATTTCTGTTTGTATTATGACTGACTATATTATGACTGTGTGTCAAAGCACTTTATCTGATTTTAAAGGTTTTATGTAAATAAAGTTATTATTATAAATGATGATGGTTCCTGTCTCTGTGTGAGTGAGGGGAGTGTCTGCTGTTTGTAGGGTCAGGGTCAAAGGTCAAGGTTAAGTTACAGCATGGTGCGAAGCCCCTGATTTTCCTAAAAGTAGGGTAAGATAAGATAAAATATAACTTTATTGATCAAGGATGGAATTCGGGCTTTATAGCTGCAATACAGAATTCAAAAAGTCAAAACAGAATAAAATAGTAAAAAAACAAATAAGCATTTGAATAATAGTAAAAGTAGATAAACAGAAGAATGATGATGGTGTGAACTCAACAGGACAATGAAGAAATACGTTGTGCACTGAAAATATTTAAACTTTTTGGGACTTCAGGAACTCTGTAGAAATCAATACTTTTACATTTCCTCGTATTTTCGGCTGTTACACATTTCACTGAAGTTAAAGAAATTCTGAGAGACGTTTTTGGGCATAGTTCTCATATTTCCGACGGATTTGAAAGCATCATTCTGCGCCGCGCAGCGGTCAGACAGACAGACATCAAAGACACATCTGCAGAGCAGCTCCGTGATTCACACGCGCGCTTCGTATCTTGTCTTCGGTCTATTTCGGTAAATTAACGGTTAATCGCCGGTATGAACACGGAGGAGACGCAGGTGGAGCTGCAGGATGCGGGGCGGCAGGATGCGGAGCGGCAGGATGCGGGGCGGCAGGATGCGGAGGAGACCCCCGCGCAGCTCCCCGCTCAGGATGCTGACGCCACGGAGGCCGATGTGAGCGAGGCGGACCTGGACCAGGAGGAGCAGGAGAAGCAGCCGATGACCGGAGCAGGAGAGCGGGGAGACCAGGCTCCGGCTGCCGGAGGGGAGGAGGCGGCGGCGGAGAAAAACGGCGCCGTGAAGCTGAAGATCTCCGATGAGGAGGAGGAGGAGAGGAGGGAGGTGAAATTCACCGGGCTGAACAAGGAGGAGCTGCTCAGGGTGGCTGGGACCCCGGGGTGAGGAGGCCTCTCTGCACACACACACACACACACACACACACACACACACACACACACACACACACACACAGTGCATCACAGGGCGTGGCACCAAAGATAATCTTCATTTATATTAATATAAATATATAAACACATCCAGGAATTAGACAGGCCCCCTAAACACTGCACACATTACAGTAAATTAACACCTCGGATTCTACGGTGGCCCAGAAGGTCAATAAGTACAAATGAAATATTAAATTAATGCAAAAATAAACTTGACTTTAAGGCAGATTAGATTTATTTTGGTGCGAAACATTCAAACTCATAAGAAGTGATTACAGGTGAAATAAGCAGCATGGACGCCACACCTTACTGTTGATGCACCGAGCGGCCATGTTGGATTTAAACTCAGGCTGCTGAAGGCGCTCTCAGTTACCAAGTCGGAACTTCAGGAGGCGTTCCTGTCTCCTGTGCAGTCTCTTTAATGTACAGCAGGGGGCGACTCCTCTCTAGGCTCCGCCCTCTCGTCCAAATATGGTCACTTCCACAGGATCCTGAAAAAATGTTTTTAGTTTTCATTTGTTCTCAAAGTTACTGGAGACGTGGCAGCGAGCTCAGCTGGTTATGTCACTTCCTCCAGGCCGGTTTTGACTGGCTCAGCGTGTGTCCATGTTTCCTCTTCAGGTGGGTGCGGACCCGCTGGGCGCTGCTCGTGGTGTTCTGGCTCGGTTGGTTGGGGATGCTGGGCGGAGCCGTCCTCATCATCCTTCAGGCTCCTCGCTGCAGAGAGCTGCCAGCCACCAACTGGTGGAACGAGGGCCCGCTGTATCAGATCGGAAACATCCAGGCCTTCAGCGACGCCGGCGACCTGAAGGGTGAGAACATCCTGCAGACTCAGTCCACACGGCGTCAGCGTGGTTAGGGTCACGACTTAGCTAGCCAGAGAATTTCTGTTAAAGGAGCAGTCTGTAACTCTGCCCCCCAGTGTTTAAAATTATTACTGCAGTCCAGATTGAATCATTACAGAGAGGATGCCATGTGGCTAAACACTGAAGCTTCAGTGTTTAGCCACAAACAGAGCGTCTGTGAAACTCTGCTGACTGCATGTCTGTTCGTTTAGCAGAACTGAAACTCAGGCGGAAGTCCCAGAGCTGATTCACACTTGTTAAGGTCAAAACATGCAGGTCACCGCTCTGGGCGCCATGCTTGTCAGGGACCAGGACTTCACAATGAAAGTAGGAAACGTCCCTGATGGGACCCCAGTGGGATCCCAGTGGGACATCACTGCCTCTCTGTTGAAAGGGTCACTTATCAACGCTTCACGTCTTCAGACGTTCATATATAAAGCTCAGCACAACTGGAGCTCCACACACACACAGTATGACACACACACACACAGTATGACACACATACACACACAGTATGACACACACACACACACACACAGTATGACACACACACACCGCAGGCTCAGCTGATCCCATCTCAACTCTGAGACTACCTCTGAACACGTCACGTTAGGCTTCTATGATATGGCGGTTTGAAACGGCGTGCTGAACAGTTTTCCTGACAGTCACTGAAATATATGAAGAGTGAACAAATATCTATACTATATTATACTATACTACAATATACTACACTATAATATACTATACCACACTACACTATACTATAATATACTATACCACACTACAATATACTACACTATACTATAATATACTATACCACACTACACTATACTACAATATACTATACTATAATATACTATACCACACTATACTATACTATAATATACTATACCACACTACAATATACTACACTATAATATACCACACTATACTATAATATACTATACCACACTACAATATACTACACTATAATATACCACACTATACTACACTATACTATACCACACTATACTATACTTCACTATAATATACCACACTATACTATACCATATTATACTATACCACACTACAATATACCACACTATACTATATTATACTATAATATACCACACTATACTATATTATACTATACCACACTACACTATACTACACTATAATATACCACACTATACTACACTATACTATACCACACTACAATATACCACACTATACTATATTATACTATACCACACCACAATATACTACACTATACTATACCACACTATACTACACTATACTATACCACACTATACTATACTACACTATAATATACCACACTATACTATATTATACTATACCACACTACACTATACTACACTATACTATACCACATTATACTACACTATACTATACCACACTACAATATACCACACTATACTATACTACACTATAATATACCACACTATACTATACTATATTATACTATACCACACTACAATATACTATACTACACTATAGTATACCACACTATACTACACTATAATATACTATACCACACTACAATATACTATACTACACTATACTATACCACACCACAATATACTACACTATAATATACAATACCACACTACAATATACTACACTATAATATACTATACCACACTACAATATACAATACTACGCTATACTACACTATACTATACCACACTATACTATACCACACTATAATATACTACACTATACTACAATATACTATACCACACTACAATATACTATACTACACTATACCACACTATAATATACTACACTATACTACACTATACTATACCACACTACAATATACCACACTATACTATATTATACTATACCACACCACAATATACTACACTATACTATACCACACTATACTATACCACACTATACTATACTACACTATAATATACCACACTATACTATATTATACTATACCACACTACACTATGCTACACTATACTATACCACACTATACTACACTATACTATACCACACTACAATATACCACACTATACTATACTACACTATAATATACCACACTATACTATACTATATTATACTATACCACACTACAATATACTATACTACACTATAGTATACCACACTATACTACACTATAATATACTATACCACACTACAATATACTATACTACACTATACTATACCACACCACAATATACTACACTATAATATACAATACCACACTACAATATACTACACTATAATATACTATACCACACTACAATATACAATACTACGCTATACTACACTATACTATACCACACTATACTATACCACACTATAATATACTACACTATACTACAATATACTATACCACACTACAATATACTATACTACACTATACCACACTATAATATACTACACTATACTACAATATACTATACCACACTACAATATACTATACTATAATATACCACACTATAATATACTATACTATGATATACTATACCACACTATACTACACAATAATATACTACACTGTAATATACTATACCACACTACAATATACTACACTATACTATGATATACTATACCACACAACATTTTACTACACAATATAGTCATGATAATATACTATACTAAACTATACTATACGTTACTTTACACTTTAATTCTCCTCTTATCCAGTTTACAAGATTCTGATGGGAAGTTTGGAAATAAAAACAATATTTGTTCTCCTCTTCTTCCTCCTCCTCTTTTTCCTCCTCCTCCTCCTCCTCCTCCTCCTCCTCTTCCTCCTCCTCCTCCTCCTCCTCCTCTTCCTCCTCCTCCTCCTCCTCCTCCTCCTCCTCAGGTGTGGAGCAGAAGATCAGCAGTCTGTCTAAGATGAAGGTCAGAGGGGTCGTTGTCGGTCCGCTCCACGTCGCTCCTGCAGACGACGTGACTGGTCTTCGCTTTGAGGAGGTTTCTCCTGAGAACGGAAACCTGGAGCAGTTTAAGGGCCTGGTCCAGGCCGCCCACAAGAAGGGTGAGGAGCGGTTGCCATGACAACATGTGGAGACATGTGACTTCATTAATATCCAATGAATTATAGACATGTAAGCCCCTATGGTCTCTGATGTTTGTGCAGGTGTTTCTGTGGTTCTGGATCTGACTCCAAACTACCAGGGATCCTCTGGACCCTGGTTCTCCAACACCAGCGTGACCGGCGTCGCCGAGAGGCTGAAGGTGAGCGCTCACACACACGACCTGAACACACACACGGGGTCAGGACACACACACACAGGGTCAGGACACACACACGGGGTCAGGACACACACACGGGGTCAGGACACACACACAACCTGAACACACACACGGGGTCAGGACACACACACGGGGTCAGGACACACACACAGGGTCAGGACACACACACGGGGTCAGGACACACACACAGGGTCAGGACACACACACACACAACCTGAACACACAGACGGGGTCAGGACACACACGACCTGAACACACACACGGGGTCAGGACACACACACGGGGTCAGGACACACACACAGGGTCAGGACACACACACAACCTGAACACACACACGGGGTCAGGACACACACACGGGGTCAGGACACACACACAACCTGAACACACACACGGGGTCAGGACACACACACGGGGTCAGGACACACACACAGGGTCAGGACACACACACGGGGTCAGGACACACACACAGGGTCAGGACACACACACACACAACCTGAACACACAGACGGGGTCAGGACACACACGACCTGAACACACACACGGGGTCAGGACACACACACAGGGTCAGGACACACACACGGGGTCAGGACACACACACAGGGTCAGGACACACACACACACAACCTGAACACACACACGGGGTCAGGACACACACACGACCTGAACACACACACGGGGTCAGGACACACACACGGGGTCAGGACACACACACAGGGTCAGGACACACACACGGGGTCAGGACACACACACTGGGTCAGGACACACACGGGTCAGGACACATACGACCTGAACACACACACGGGGTCAGGACACACACACGGGGTCAGGACACACACAGGGTCAGGACACACACACGGGGTCAGGACACACACACAGGGTCAGGACACACACACACGGGGTCAGGACACACACACGGGGTCAGGACACACACACAGGGTCAGGACACACACACAACCTGAACACACACACGGGTCAGGACACACACACGGGGTCAGGACACACACACGGGGTCAGGACACACACACGGGGTCAGGACACACACACGGGGTCAGGACACACACACACGGGGTCAGGACACAC